>NC_088862.1:15927260-16017260 GCF_963853765.1 Magallana gigas
GAACAGTTAAAATACGGACACAGCTTCACAAAATGACTTATAAATTAAACAGTGTCTTGACATTTTAAATAACATGAACGCATATTCATCAGAACTCTTTTGGTATTTATGATATTAAGGAAACGGCTATTATGTGAAAATGGAATACATCTTGATATTTGCTTCGACAATGCAATGCAGTGGGATGGTTTATCAAGCACGTCAATGCTCCTAACTGAAATTATTTAAATGTTTTCAAAATCACCATGTTAATGTTTCAGGTGCAAATACAGATATTATATATGCAATGTAAATATAAAGAGTACATCTCCACTACTTTCTGCACATGGTTCGCTATTCTATTTATTTGAGTCATGAAGAACCTTGAAGTTTAAAAGCCTTCTTTTTCAATAAGTTTAAGAAACAGGATTTGTTATCCATCGGTATGCGAAAAGCTAAAATGTACATAATATATAAAAGCAGAGACGAAGATTTTCTGAGAGACTATTAGTTACGGAAGATAAGAGATTATTTGCTAAATTTCCATTATGAAGAGCAGGTCACTAGAACTCTGTTTGATTGTGGGTGCATGCTGCATAATAAAGATGGGCGATACCGTATCGTGCAATTTTGCGAACAACTGTTTTTATAAAAATTCTTAAAGAACTTTAAAATGGCATATATGCATATGTTGTATTTTTTCTTGCATGTAGTTCAAATCTACGACATTTTCAAAATTTCAAGTTTAAAATTCTATTGGGTTCGACTATAAACTACTCGACTTCAAAATATGCCTTTCCCTGAGGTAGATTACATGCAGTAATTTCGGTTAGACATTTGGACTACAACAATTACATTCTCAACATTGAGGGACATTGGGTAGATAAATAAGTAAGAACTGTTCAGGCCTGACTGCCTGCCTCTTTTAAGTTGCACAGAAATGCATTCCCCCATTCCGCTGGAATAGACGATCAATTACACATTGTTAAAAATAAGTTTCTTTTGTTAATATGTCACGACACCTCTGCTTTTATTTAGTGCAGACGAACTACGAGTCTGACGGTTACACGACGTTTTTATAACGTCGTACGTAGCGCGTTGGTTTCTGTTACTTTTCAACGTATTCACCTTTGCACTGCAAACACTTCTCACACCTTCTTAGCCATGAATCGAACACATCCGAATACCATTTACTGTCGATTTTAGATACAATGGTCCGAGTAGCATTTTTAAGTTCATCAGAATCCTCAAATCTTACTCCTCTTAGCTGTGATTTGATGAAAGGAAAAATTGCAAAACCCATCGGAGCAAGATCCGGACTGTATGGCGGGTGTTCAAGAAGATCGTATCCTAGGAGTTCGATTTCCAGACACGTGGAAGTTGCTGTATGTGCTGGTGCATTATCTTGGTGTAGGATGATATTTCCAAGGTCCACAGCCATGGCAGGGCGTTTTTTCTTAATTGCCTTAACTAGGTCGCGGCGTAACACCTGTAATAAATAAAACCAATGTTTCGTTTGGTACACTGTATGTGGCTTTAGAATATGTGAATTTATTCATATATATAGTAATTAAATAAATCAAAATTAAGATTAGAATGTCCGGGTATTAAATCTATGAATTACGATATGCTAAATGTAGCGAAATGGACGTTTTTAAATCTGTAATTACAATTAACATGTGATGAAATGGGTAGTTCTCTACCTTGGAGTAGTATGCAGCATTCACCGTCTGACCGGAGGGTACAGCGTGGACCAAAATCATTCCGTGCCGATCAGCAAAGAATATGTACATTTGTTTACCCATGGATTTCGCAACCTTTGCCTTTTTCGGTGCTGGTGAACCCCGGTGTTTCCAAATGCTGGATTCTGTTTTTGTTTCTGGATCAAAATGATGCAGCCAAGTCTCGTCCGTAGTAATGATTCTGTCAAGCCACTTCTCTCCTCCTCTTTTGAAATTCTGTATGAAAGCCTTACTTGTCTGCATTCGTCTTTTTTTTGTGCTCATCGGATAAAAGTCTGGGCACCCATCTTGCGCAAACACGACTCATACTGTTAATATTCATATCTTAAAACTCAATCTCGAAGTTTGGACAATTTTGACAATGGGCCGTTCGTGCTTTTCGCGACATTTTAATACAGTATAATTTAAGTTTAATTTTAATGAAAACATTCAAAACCACTTTAATCTGATTTGGAATTTTATGACAAATATTTTGGTATACAATATGCATATATAAACCCGTTTAAAATGACAAAAACGCGATTGTCCACGAACTTCCATAGTATGTCAAATACATTACCTAGTTTTTTCAAACAGTTAAATCATTGAACAATGAACAGTTCGTAAATTTGTATTGTTGAACAGTGCAACACATTTAGTTGTTGAATACTTCATACATTCAGATATATACATGTATGCGGATTGTTGAACAGTTCATACTTTTGAATTTTCGAACAGCTCACTTATCTATATTATTAAACAGTTCATAGATTTGAATTGTTGAACAGTTCAAGCATTTCAATTGTTGAACAGTTCATACATTTTAATTGTTAAACAGTTCATGCATTTCAATTGTTGAACAGTTCACGTATATGGATCGGTGAACACTTCATGCATTTGGTTTGTTGAACAGTTCATACATTTGGATCGTTGAACAGTTCATGTATTTAGATAGTTGAACAGTTCATCAATTTGGATTCTTGAACAATTCATAGATTGAATTGCTAAACAGTTGATACACTGGATTGATGAAAAGTTAATACATTTGGTTAATTACATTTGGATTCTTGAACAGATCATGCATTTTGATGGTTGAACAGTTCATGCTTTGGATTGTTTTAACATGTTGTAAAGTTGAATTTACTGGTAGGCAGTGAATACAAAATTTACAACATGACAACACAAACTTTTTAACATTGATTTTTTACGAAATCTCAGCGGTTCAAAGACCGAAGCCAGTGTTGTGTTGATAGATTAAAGTCACAGAATTTTTATACGGGACAGACACCCCCTGTTTTATCGTGGCCGGCACGATCACTGCTATTGATTTCATCCCATAAAAGAGATATTGCATGGCTCATGCATGGTTAGCCTAATGATAATCCCTTTACTATAGAAAGAAGGGGGAGGGCGTCATTTTAATATTTGATTTGTCACAACGCCGAAGAATATATTAAATATAGATGTAAACCTCTTCGTCTAAAAAAAAGTACGAAGGAAAGTGATTTTCTAAAGGTAAAAACTTCTTCATTACCATATTTCTGCATGACGTACGGCCAAAGAAAAATTACAAATTTAAATGCATACGTTTTAGATCGAGAGGTCGTCAACGTAATCAAAATCGAGAGATGGATTGTTTAATTATTTGTTTTATGAAATTTGAACTAACAAATGAATTAAGACGTCGATTTTTTAGCAACTAATAAATATAAGATATTTAACCAAAAATAAAAATTGTTATATTTCAAAATTCTTGAAACACAATAAACTCTCATACAACCTGTTGTATTAAATTTTGTTTATCATTGGCAATAATCTAGGACGGTTTTTGTACCGTCAGCGAGTGGGTCTGAACAACCTTATATAATTCCAGGGCCTGGGCCTCAACACTTGGATTTTAAATTGTATACAATGTAAACAAACTAAAAAATTCCAGTCAATGCTCTCCATAGAATTTACCTGCGTAATTTGATCCCAGACTTCTTTTTGGTCTTTTCTTTAATTCATATATTTGTGTCAGGGAGATAATATGAAATGTTCTGCATAGAGATGGCGAACGTGTTTCTCACAGATATCGTTTGAGGACAATCAATAAGAGATACCAAAGCTTGTATTTATCAGGAAAATTCTAAATTCATTTCTTAAAATCGTGACCCCCGGACCAATGATGGGACAAAATAAGGGTTCAAAATTTAACATTGAAATATATATAGAAAAAATGTTTTAAAATATTCTCAAGAGCTACATAACTATAATTTAATTGTGAGATTACTATGCAAGAGTCCTAAAATATTGTAGACGAAATTTAATGAAAAAAAAGATGGTATCACATAATTCAGTTTACATCTAAAGCTAAAAGTGTAATCCTAAGATTTTATCAAGTAGCAATTACAATTACAATTAGCATTGTAAGTAAACAGTTTTAAATGCAATATTAAAGCGCAATTGGTTCAGCGCTGAAGAACATGGTGAACATTAAAGTTACAGTCGGTTAACCTGCAAAAGTACAACAGGGCGAATGACCAAGGAAGTGTTTGACTGAAGACCATAGTTTTTGAAAGGTAGAACCATTTTAACAAGACCTTGGACTTTCGGTAGGATGTAGCTATCTTTTTCTTGTGTCAAAAAAAGTTAAAAATGGCGCTGGTTTCAAGTGAAATATACATAGATTGCGTAGTCTTTCCTCAAGAGCCAGATAAATCTTGTTGATTTCAAAGAGCCATAGCTGAGTGGCCAGCAATGAAATAGACAGGACTACGTCACATTGCAGTTTGATACAACTACCCAAAGTCCAAGCTCCTGTTAAAACGGTTCTAAAATGATACAGATATAATACCTCTTATTTAACATAAAAAAGTATATAAGATATTTTTTTCTTCATTTTTTCATTATTGCCAACATTTCAAAATAACAAAGTTGATATATCAAAAATAGGTGGCAACCTTTTGCACTATAAATGTCTTGGTTTTTTTTAAATATTTAACAGTGAACTTTAAAGATCTTTCAGAGATAGTGGGAAACAGAATTTATAAGTCTACGGCATCAGTGCCGCAATGTAGACAGTAGATGCAGACGACAAGACATAAAGATGACGTCACGTTAATTCACGGTTCAACCGGTACTCGCTCGTTTCAACCTACACCACAATAAATCAAAACGGCAACATCAGTTGATTTCGGATAAAAAAGTATCAACAACTACTTGAATCCATAGGTTTTCATTAGGGTCATTAACCAATCAGGATTCAAGACTTAATTTTTTATGACATAGGCTTACATGTATTTATAAGTAAAGTGTATGCTTTTACCTGATCAAGTCTAGAAGCGAAGCCAACCCTTCTGCAGGCTTCGGCTTTCCGCCGCTTCTCTCGATAGATGCCTCCCTCTTGTACCCTGGCTGAATGGCCACCACCAAAATGATACCAAGAACCACGGCACAGAAGGTGGTTATCAGATAATACAGGACGGTCCGCAACCCCATTTTACCCGAAGCCTGGGCCTTCAAACCGGACATCGCGCTGACGAGACTGGACACAATCAGGGGGAGAATCAGCATTTTCAGCATGTTCAGGAGCAGGTCCCCGGGGAACTGGAGGAAGAATATAGTCCTCTTGTCGTCTGTTGAGATATGGTCCCGAAGTCCCAGACCCATTGCGACCCCGATGATAACAGCGATGATCATGAAGATGACCAGTAAGTTGTTCATGACGATTTTCCTCAATGTCTCTACCCATTTTGGAGAAGCTTGGTCAGTTTTATCGTCTGCCATTTTGACTTGTGCGGAAAATAACCCCCTCTCTTTCTATCTCGTTGTATGCTTCACCTTCCTATTCGAGACTAAGATTTCTTGCAAAACAAGTCTGGAATGCAATGGTTGGCTGCACAGCTCTTTTCATTTAACGAAATTTTAAATAACAAGTTGTGCATGTGCGTATAGAATTCTTTAGAAGAATGCATAATGTTCCGTCGGATTAGCTCGTATCCATAACGGCAGTATTTACTCTTCTCAATTTTTCTGTAAAAAACAAACTTATTTCCCATTATATATAATTGCTTTATCACTCTGTGTTATATTGAGAATCCGACATCGTGCACACGTGTGTTATTAGTCCACCTGGCCCTTTTTCATGTCTACAAATTAAGGCATTCTTTCCTTCAATGACCTATTATTTAACCCCTGTTTGGTAGACAATCAATGAACCGCCTAGATGTCAAGAGTGTTGACAACCAGTAAGCCATGTTAATTAAGGATGTTTTATTAACATCAATCACAGGCACATTTTAAAGGGGCGTGGTCACGATTTTATTTTTATTTCTTTACTATTATTTACAATGCTTTAGGAATGCATTTCTAATGATTAATGAAATTTGAAAGTCAGTCGTAGAGTCATAGGCAAGATATAGGGCTCCAATACTTTGTACAATGTTCGCGCCCTCTGATTTTGTTTACACAGGTTCATTATACCAGTAGAAATCTTTTTTCAAATCTGGTATGTCGATCTTCTTATTCATTTTAAGCACGAATAAACAGTTCCTTGCGTTTAAAACATTCATTTTAGGTTTAAACTGGAATTTTCATTCAACATTCAAAATGTAAAAAAAGCTTAGTGAACAAAGTTAACAAAGTTAAGAATTGTAAGCTCTGTAACTAACTTATAACTCAACAAATGACACTCAAATTTTGGTGGCCTTTTAAAAATATCTTACTGAAGCATCGTTAACATTAAGATCGAAAAAAAAATGGCAAGGTCAGAGCGTCGATCATTACCACGTGTCAATGTGAAATGTCGATCAATGATCCGTGTCAAGTTCAGTGTCAATCAATGATCCACGTCAAGGTCAGAGTGTCAATCAATGATCCATGTCAAGGACAGAGTGTCGAGCAGTGATCCGTGTCAGAGTGTTGAGCAATGATCCATGTCAAGGTCAGATCGTCGTCAATGATCCGTGGTAATGTAAAGGTGTCGATTTATGACCCGTCTCAAGATCACAATGTCGAGCAATGACTCTTGTCAAGGCCAAAGTGTCCATCAGTGATCCGTGAGAAGGCTGTTTAATGATCTGTATCTGGGTCAAATATCTATCAATTAACCGTTTTATTATTCGGTTATGTAGATTTATCTATGACCCTACAAAGGTCAGACTATCGAACTGTGACCTCTTAAGATACACATTGTCGATCATTGACTCGCACAGAGAAAAAAATAATAATAAAGTATATGTATAACCAATTTTAAAATTTATCAAAGTTTTCATGGAAAAAATAATAATAAAAGACAGATATAAATTGTAAGATTTATTTTTAAAAAAATCTCGTGTCTTTCGAACAATTACAACTCTCCGGATTTTTTTTATCCCAAAATTTGGATGTCCTCTCCGGCAAAAAATTCTTATCATCGCGGCTGACCAATCAGTTGAGTTAGCTTTTACAAGAATAATGTATCCATGTCATTACTTCACACTAGAATATCCCGGTCGAATTTTACTAAAGGTAAATTTAAATCCGTCCTGAAGAAAGGAAAAAAAAGTCAATCACAATGTGAAATGTTGCAAACGCAATTCAGTGCTAGCGATGCAGAAAGCAAATTAATGAAAGAGATTTAACACTTTGAGAAGGACTAAACAACGTCTGGTAAGGAGAGAGAGAGAGAGAGAGAGAGAGAGAGAGAGAGAGAGAGAGAGAGAGAGAGAGAGAGAGAGAGAGAGAGTTCAAAAGGCTAGGGAGAAAGATAGGAACAATCAAATGTAATTTTTAAATAGATGGATGAAGAGAAAGACAGATAGATACAGAAATCATCGATTCGATTACATGAGAGTAAGGAAGAGAAGAGAAATAAAAGGTGAAAGATAGAAAGAAGGGAGCGAACCTTGATTAATCCCGGAAGTGACGTCCAGAAGCTGACATTAGGAATGGCTTCTTTGCCCTTGCTCTTGCGTACTCCCATAGTGAACACCGTTCCCGCGACTAAGTACACCACCGCAATAGCTAGGACTCTGTGTGATATGAATAATAATGGTGAAAAATGATTAAAACCTGTTAAATAATTATTGCTTATTTCACAATACTTGTTATCTTTGTTACCAATGCTGTGCAAAGGCTGTATAAAGGCTGTTTTCTTCGTTTCAAAAATATTTGGGAAATCTTTACTTTATATTTGCCAGCATATTTAATTTAGGGAAAAATAATTTAGGAACCTGCTTTAAAAGTTCCGGATTTCAGTTCACATATACTCACGCTATACACAATATAGTGCCCGTGCTGATGCCCGAATCGTCAGATTCCGACGGGCCTGATGGGCCCGGTGGCCCAGGGGGATTTGTTGGATTTGTAGGGGGAGGCCCCGCCCCACATCCGTTTGGGCATGCGCATTTGGTGGTTAGACTAAAAGCCTACGAAAAAACGAAATATTTCCTAAATATAAAAGATACTGTCATTGATTAATCAATTATTTAATAATTTATTAAATTCAGTCACATATTCTTCAATAATAGAAATTGGCAAAAAGTAAACCCATGTAAAATGATTTTTAAACTGTTTTCTCAAAGTTGCATTTTTCCTGTCATAGCTGCCTCATCACTTTTGCAATTTTGTTACTTATATTCAATGTAAAAATTAATTAAACATGTAAATGAACGGAAAAGTATTTCGACTCCCTAGCTAACGTTATCTTATAAATATACAAACTTCAAAATGACGCGTGCGGGCGGTAAGAAAATGGGGTTGCATGGAAATGTGCATGTACTACAAAGGCTATAATAACTAATTGTAGGTATGTGCATATATATCATTTTGTTTTCATTTTGTTATACAAAGTAGTAAAGTATAGTATGTAAATATAAATAAAGTAATTATATAATTATGCCAGTTTTCCGGGATTGAGATAAGAGAAGACAAGAAAACAACATGTATAAGATACCGCCACATATATTGTTATAAGCAAAATGCTATTATAATAATGCGGTTGCAAATACATGATGTACGTTGATTTACCCGAGTCAAAGAGACCATTAAAGAATATGACTTTTGCCTGCTGTCATTACTTACGTAGCTTAAGCTGCTGACCTCCCCCTGGGGCGAGAAGTATGGCGGCTGTCCGGACTGGTCACACACCAGTGTCACATCCACGTTCCTATCCAAAAATAAAATTTACTCCGTAAACCTCCTTTACATATTAAACAAAACAATAAAGACGGACCTCATCCCCCCCCCCCCCCCTCCTCAAAAATAATTCCGAACTACGTACTCCCTCTGATAGCGTAGCACCCATACATTAATGTTTTTATTTTCTGGTCACTTACAAATACATGTATGTTACCGGGGTCGACATAAAAATCACAGAATTCATTCTCGTTTATATACATTTTATAGTTTTGTTATTTCATCAATCTCCTGTATCGGATCCTTTGAAGGAAAAATGACAATACTAAAACCTCATTTAAGAATGTAGGTCTAACTTTATATGATTATATATTGAAATACTCCTCTCTCTTAATATTGACACACATAAAAGAATTGATAAAACAGCGAATCCAGAAATTGTTCCGGGGGGGGGGGGGGGGTAGTACGGACATCTGCTAGCAAAACAATAATTCAGAATCTAAAATGATAAAATCAAATTTTAAGTATGACATTAAACTAAAACATCTTCAAAATAATTCTATACTTTGTCCAATGCAGAATATTTTGTTTTAATACTCGATACTTATAAATACTTCAGGGTTCAAATAGTATTTGAAAAAATCCCAAAATATTTTTTGCTTGATCTTGTCAGTTTTCAATAAAATTTAAAACGATAAAAATATAACGGCTACGGAAATTTTAGCATTGCAAAATACATGGAAGGACCCGAATAATAACGTTGACAAATTGGTAGGAGGTATTCCTGGTGACTTTCAAATGTTTTATTTATAAAAACGTCAATATTTCCCATTATTTATCTCAGTAAGATATTTGTTTCTTATTAATTTTTTTGTAAAACGACATAACGTTTCAATGAAGAACTCTTGAAGATTGTCCCTTTTTTTTTTATCAATTTCAAATGTGCTGCTTTGACAGGCAAATGAATTCTGGTTAAAATTCGTCCAAAAAACGGTCATTAAACTGGTACATACTTAGAATTAAACTGAATGATACCGTGCATGCGCGGATCTAGAGGGGGTGGGTTGGGTCGGATGGGTCCGGACCCCCACCCCCCCCCCCCCCCCCCCGAAAAATTAAAATATATTAAATTCACATCGTAAAATTATTCCTCAGACCCCCTCCCCGGCAAACACACCATCCCTCGGACCTTCCCCCTCCCCTGTCCTCGAAAACAAATTCTGGATCTGTGATTTTTATGTATTTACTCAGACATACATGAAATACATGTGAATATTTTAACACACAATTCTTGCTATAAAAACATTGTAACAAATAAATAAAATTTTTTATAAAATGAAAGTATGGTGTAATTGAATGGATTAAAATAAATTCACAAATGATAGCTCCAATCATTAGTCTTATTTAATTCAATATTAAAACAGACATGCATCCGATTGTCATAAGACAAATCCAAATCGTTGAAAACTCCTTATGATCGATACTTGGCGACTTTGAATTTAAGAGCAATGAATGAAAGATTTAAGATTGTTAGAGTTATCCCAACTTGTTTAGAGATTATTTGCGTTGCTAGAAAAATCGTGCTATTGTTCTAAAAACACAACCGTAGTGTACATGTGTAGGTTACCTCCCCTTACTTACATACATATCGCTCATTGGTGCTATTTTTGAATTATTTTTCAATTTTCAGCAAGAAATAAAAATATTCAGACGTGTAAGGTGATGCTTTATATAATTCATTTGTTATCCTATCGTTATTTCTCAAACTGATTTTAATCAAATTTGGGAATTAGCGATTTTAAATTGGAGGGCAATACACCTTGACGACGGAGAAATATCAGCCCCGAGTGCCATACAGCCCTAGCTTTTGGTTGCTGCCTCACCTAGTCCAAAACACGTGCATCAGGGCTGATACACTACTAGGTAAATGATATTAACACTTGTAAAGATGTAGTGTCAAACCATAAAAAAAATTTTACTATGCAATGTTTCTAAGCTAAACATGTGATGTATTCTTAATGAGATGTGTAACAATTTTTATAATTTTTTTATTGATCATAAACTATTGATCTTTAGGAAATATCAAAAACTCTTTTTATCAATACTCGAAACGTAACCTAGTCCTTGGTCCTTTACCGTTATTCTACCTGCATGCACCTCGTGAGGCCCTGTAAAATCTATTAAGGAATACAAGAAGTTTTCCTTTCCAACTTGTCACTGTTCTGAGAGCAAAATGAAATCTTCATTTGTTATCAGAATTAATACGTGACCCTGACCTTTGACCCTTACTCTGTATACCTCGAGAGGTCCTGTGAAACAATACGTTTCGCTTCATAACTATTCGATGTTCAAAATTAATCTAGAAGCAAGACCAAATAAAAATTGTTGTGTTTGTTATCAGAAATTGAGACATGACCTTGACATTTGGCCTTTGACCTTTACTTTACCTCGTGAGACCCTGTGAGTCCGTTAAAGGAATACAGAGCATGTACGTTGATTCTATCCTTACTATTCACTGTTTAATATTGATCTCAAACTAAAGATCAACATTTTCGTGCATTCTATCAAGAATTATTACATGACCTTGACCTTTGGCCTTTTCTGTACCTCGTGAGACCCTGTGAATCCGTGGAGGAATACAGAGCATGGACGTTAGTTCCGTCATAGCTGTAGGTCACGCTGGTGGCGTCCCCAATCTGGTACTGAGTTGACTGGTCACCGCTAATTTGGCAGGCCTTCAAAGATAAAACACATTAGTTGAAAACTAATTTTGTCGGTTAATACAAATCATTTTTTTCAGTTGCAATTCCCCGTGAAAGTTTTAATCCCTCTTTTTTTGGTTTTAAAAAAAATTTCATGAATATGAAGACAAAAATTAATGGTAAATAATTTATTGAGAAAAAAAAAGATTTTTTTTAATTTTAAATAACCATCATGCCTTACCATAAAAAAAGACAAAAATTTCGAAAAGTGTTTTACCGCAGCGTTCATACAGGATCCTTCTATAAAGGAGTAGCATGGATTATAAGAGTAGAAGTAACCATCAGTCGCAAAGGAGTCTGGAAAACTAATGCCAAAGAGCTACATGAGAGAGAGAGAGAGAGAGAGAGAGAGAGAGAGAGAGAGAGAGAGAGAGAGAGAGAGAGAGAGACTGATAGGGGATGGATAACATGTATAGAAATCGGACATAGAGAACTTGACAAAATATGGGATATGAAAAAATACAGAGATAAATGGTTGAGTATGAAAATTATTTTTTTAAAAAATCACACCATAGAAAAACATACACTTCCTTTTACATGTATTTCTGTAACCCTGAGTAAATTAAGCAAGTAATTAACTTACGCCGGAGTCTGGTCCTGGTTACCTAGAGTAGACAGGTCAATAATACTCCCGTCGGACAGAGAACACGAGCATTGGTCTCTGTACGTACATTGTCCGAATACCGCGGTCACAAACGCCGACAGAAAAATCACAAACACCAACGGCAGTTCTTTGACCCCCTTCATGTTATATATCAGCCGATGTACCCAGGGTATCTGCCGCTTCGTCGTTCCGTAATTAATTAAGCTTGGTAATTAATTTCAATTTGTCAGGTAAACATCGCGAGGTCAATCATGAGGGTGGGATCACGTGCATTTACACACCCGGATATGTACAGTTTCGCGATATTAATCGGTATGTACGCATCTATCGTTATCTTGGTGTGATATCAAATGACCATGAATCGTTTTGATTAAATCGTCATCAATTGTTGTGTAAATACACCGTTAAACATGCATCTAGCGTATCTATAGGTAAGTTTCAAGACAGACAGATAATGAAGTTTAAACATCATTTATATTTAGATGTTATAATAGCTATAAGTATGCTGCTTTATTTATTTATTTATTTTTTTGAGGGGGGGGGGACTTTTGCTTTAATGTTTATTATTTTGATATATATTCGTTTTGGAGAAAGGAGTGGGTAAACGTTCAGTCCTACCCATTCACTATAATTTTGTTTTCTGTTTAAAGATGTGGTTGCCTAATACATATTCGTAATACGACACATTTCTTTTAAAGATTTGATTATGTCCTATCGAAATAAATGTTTTAATGAATTAAAATCATAACAACCTGAACAACCTGAGTTCTGTGTTATTTGGGAAAGCGAGCAGCGGTGAGGTTAGATTGAATTAGAAAGCCAAAAATAGAAAGAATGTTGAAAAGGAGAATTATCGATAAGAGGTACATTGTACAGTTATGAACTTCAAGGAACCGGGTGAGGTGTTTGGTGTAATAAATTTGAAGAAGATTGAGACCTACGATCTATCTTTCTCAGTAGGAACCGGGTATAGAAACACTGTGCAGAGAGCCCACCTCGTAAGTTTTCCCCATTGATTATACATTGTATGTGATTAAAACATAACCGTGAATTTAGAGAAAAAATATGAAAACAATCATTATTCAATCGGTTAAAGTTAGAGGAAAATTAATTGAGGCATATAACCAGGCAGAGTCTAATTATTTCTACGGTAGATATTTTAAAGAAATTTTTTACATGTAATTTTAATACTTTATCAGTTATATCAAGATCAAAAGGTAATTTTGAAACTACACCAATTTCTTAGGGGTCGTCTCGAAAGTTAACATTTTTTTACGATTAGACCCCATTGGAACTTGTTGAAAAAGGGGTGTTGCACGTTGTTCCCATAGTTTCTGTATTGTATGTATTTCTGCCCTATGAATTCCTTTTTCTTTCAAATATATGAAAACTATTGTAAACAATCACCTAATGGTAAAATAAAAAAAAATGTTTACCTCATGGTTTGTATAGAGTTGATATCAAAGTGAGTGTGACTTTTTCTTCCAAATATTAGAATATTGTTACATAAATTGACTTGTAATGGCTTATACAAATATCTTTTGACGAAATAACACTTTTTAAATGTCAATACGTTTTTCTTACTCTGTCAATAAATTCTTATTTATAAAATCCACGCATAGCTTCTCGAAAAATCATATGAAACGATATCCTGACCATATTGAGTTATATACGGGAATGAGTTCATAAGTGCCTATTCAATAAGTCTGACATTGTTTTTGGATATTTTATGCAAAATGTGAGCGCCACAGTCGATCAAAATTACTTAATCGGGAAAAGGAACATTGACTTACGCGGCTTACCTCCCTTGCTTATGACGTCAGTAAGACCCAATCGCCTTATAAAGCTATGTTGTGAATACAAATATCCATGTCATTTTGCAGCATTTTATATAAAAACTTGTATAATTATACAATAATCAACCACGTCAGTATTTTTTCTCTCAAGAAATGAAATCGTGTGCGTTTTTATTTACATGTAATAGCGTGTACATTATGATATTCAGTTTCGAGACTGCAGGGAGAATAAATGATTTTCTTCATAGATCCACATGCAAGTATAATATAATTTTAATATAAGCATATTTATATGTTTTATTTTGATCTTTTTAATGAAATTGACAAATTCAAAAATAAGTCTGATCGTTTTTTCCCATTTGCACGTTCATGAAATTCATTAAGATTTTTTTTCTAAACAACTTGTAGGCCTCATTGTGCCTCATTCGCTTCACGATTATATTGTTTGTTTCACTTTCAAATTCACAAATATGTTACCATTTAATTATTTTTAGTCTAAGAGAAATTTCTTCAAATGTTTTGTTTTTGAAACGTGTACTTGAATGTGCGGTGTTTTGATTTTAAAACGTGTATGTGCGGTGTTTACTCACAGATCCCTTTTATCAATGTTTTCTTTCGTTTTTTTTTATCATTATTGATGCTTGTTCTTAATAAAATCTGTTGATTATCTTCACATTCGTTCACAACTATTTTTATCAAACAACCGATTTATTTTATCGATACATTTCTAAATCCGTAAATGCCATATTTCCGCGATCTAATTTAATAAAACGTTAATACACGTGTACACAAAGTATTTTCTAAAGATATTGCTACATGTATATATCAATAAGTCAGAAATTTATATTATTTCGAAATAAAATTTAAGAATAATTTTGCGGCATTTTATAGCAGCTCTTAAATACAAACTATGTACACAATGCCTCAAACATTTTCATTGGCCTGCCTTATATATACTTTTTTATGTGACAAAATAAATCAAATCAATTTAAATGCTTTAATTCCCTTTAAATGTAGCTCAATCATTATACGTACCGAAGAAGAAAATGATGTTTCTATTTCAAAAGGATAAGGATAATTCATTAATCAGCTGTAAATGTTGGAGCATTTCTTTCGTTAAATTTCCACTCCGGTACGGGATCTTCATCATGATTTTACTTTTGTGAGAAGCTGATATTAGATTTATTCATTAACGACCAATTAAAACTAAGTCATCTGTAGGCTACTACGAAATCAAATGATCTCATTTGAAAAGAAAGACACGTTCATATACGCAAAAACTACTAAAATTTAATCGATAAACTACTGTAAAATTACACTAGTTATAATGCATTGTTTACATCGGTGGGTCTTTGTGACGTCATAAATCCACAAAATCAAGAACGATAAGCGGGCAAGAATTTTTTCAGGTGCTCAGTTTTCACGGTCATTTCTCAGTAATGCAAAGGCAAAAAAATCTTACATCATGTATTTTAACATTTGTTAATACCAAGCTTTATATTCATGAAAGAAAATCATAGTGTTAAAAATCGTTTCATATGACCTTTAATCATACTGTTTTCTTTAGCTTTATGCATACATGTGTAGTTTAAAATACTACTGAGTAGGAAATAGTAAGCGCCATTTTAGCATTTTAACCTATCAAATTCACAATTATCACAATTTCTCAGCTTATGAACGTTAAATATAATTTAATTTTGTATTAAAAAACAATTCAAAATAAAATTATAACTGCAACGTTTGCATAAAAATAAAAAGATGCAAAAAGCCATGCGCACTTGAACTGTATTCGGCCTCGTTTAGATACCGGTATTATCCCTGAGAACCCAGGACAAAACACGTCACAGGTTTAATCTAAAGGTTTAAAAATTCCCCACAACATACATGTAAACAGTTAAGGTCAAGATCTAGTAAATGATTCCAGAGTGTTATTTCTGTGCTAGAACCATTGTGACATCATAATTGATTTGATGAATCTTTTCCCGTATTTTACAACTTATGTGGAATTATGTGGAAAATAAAAAAATATTTTGACATTCTATATTTAATCACGGGAAAAGTAATCCCGGTATACCCATATTCAATTTGACGTCATTTTAAAGAGGAGGTCAAGAGCTTGTTTAATGCCGTTTTTGGAGAATCTGTAGGCAATCTAGATATATATATATATTTCATTAGTCAAAAATGGACAAAACTCCGAGATTTGTTACTTTTGTCCTTCATATTTCATAGAAAAATATTTCTTTAAAACATGATTTTTCATCGTGTTTACCAAAAATTTAAGCCCCGGTACACCCTATCAAACACAGATATTGTTATGAAGCATCATTAAAAGAATTTATATCTTGAATTTCATAAACCTGTAGGCACCTTTCATTTACTAGATCTTGACCTAATCTTAACATCTCCGTTAAATAAAAAAAAATTAATGTTTCAAAAATGACTAACGATTCATGAAATAAAGTTTGCCATGGCATTCCATTTTACATACAATCAACCTTGCTGGCAAATATTAGGGTGTTATTTAAATCATTTTTTATTTAAATTCAAAAATCTCTAAAAAAAATTTGTTAGTTTTAAGGAGTGGTAATTTTATGCTTCAATCGAAACTATTCGTAAGTGCTTCTACTATTTGTCTGATTTTAATGAAAAACAAAACGACAAACTAGAATTTAATAATTATCATCTTTCGAATTTAGAAGAATAAACGGTCCTCGTGATAAATGGTGGTTCATGAACCTGCACAACAATTACCATTGTTCCTTGCGAGGTCTGAAAAGGTACACGACAGTTGCGCTTCGTTATAGAAATCCATTAGACAACTGTACGAGTTGACAGGAATGCATGACGTACATTTCGATGACTGCAAATAGCGTGTACTCACCATCAAGGTAAGAACTTTGACCCAGTTCCAAGCGCAAGTTATCCTTACGGCATGCAAACACAACTTTTTTGTACAGAAAAATACCCCATCCCAACTACCGTTAAAACATAAAAATAAACACGGACCAAAGAATACCTAATTTTTACTCATTAATAAAATGATTATCCAAGCATGACCTAGTTGTCCATCCGAATTTACTCAACCGGGAACTACATACATAAAACTACCAAACACTTTAAAGTTTCTACACAATACTGCAACACATCCAACAAAAAGAAACTGCTGTCACCTTGGCGCAAAAATGAAGCTTATGATTTAACGGTTTTAGTCAGTCCCAAGCTATTGCTTCCATCACCTTTTGATGATTTTTAATTAAAATTCACATACCCGTGAAAGAAATACAGTTGAAACTGATAAACGGGAAACTGTCCAAGATATCTTCACTGACACATTATCATTTTTCACTCATAAAAGTTCACTGGAACGAAAACAAATTTCTTCGGAGATTTATAACGGAAAATGTTTATGTCCTTTCACTATTCGGAACTCATTCGGAATACCGATCAGAATTTTTCAACGTTATTATCCGGGCTATTTCATGGCTGATGCAATGCAAAATTCCTGTAGATTTTCTATTTTGGGTTGTGAATTCAAACCTGAAGCGGTAGAGGTGGCAGATAATCTGGACATTTTTCATATTAGTAAATGTACGTAGTTTGAGCACAAAGGTATTTATGATTATTGAAATATCAAGCGAAAAGTGGTGGAAGCAAACACTCGGGACAGAGTATAGATGAGAACGATAACTTATGTTAACTCCAACGGTTATTCAATTCTTTAATAATATTTCAAAACTGTTTTTTTATTATAATTGCTTCATTTATTTCCTTATCTCAATGTTAAATTTAGAAAACAAATTTTGTTTAGACCATAACTTTAAAACCGTAGATTTAGTCCCTTTTGCTTTATATGACTATGTGCGTGTCGTTTGGGTTCTAAGGTAGCATGTAAAATCGTATTATTTCACATTGATACAATGTGACCAAGCATTTGTTACTAATCTCAACAAGCAAACCCCTAAATCTCAGACAGTTATCATGTGTTTGCTACGTTCTTTCATAATCAATTGTATGTTAAGCAATATTTGTTTTAGGACAGTTCACAAAACTACAAAACTTAATATAATTGTGATTCAATCTCTTGTAAACAGTGGCAACATTTCAAGCAGGCTGCACCTCACGCACAGATCAAACTATTGCCGGTTCCCAGCCTCTTCCAGCAAACTCATCTGCAGCATGAAATAGATAGACTACTAAATGCAACTCGCTGAAAACACACATATTAAGGGTGTTGTTTACTCAGGGTTTGAGTTCTCGAATTCGGATTGTTATAAAGTTCAATGTCATGAGTAAAATTTGTTCTAAACACAAAAAGTATCTGTGAAATGAATTATTATTGACATAACATTCGATATTTCTACTATATTATGGAATTATGCCAAAACAAAAATAGACTTTTAGCCAAACAGAGGAAATTCGGACTAAAATTTGCAGATTTTGTTTTCTGCTAAAACATTTTTGGAAGAACTCTAATATTAAAAGTTAAGATTTTATATTTTAGTCTATATAATTTTGCATATTTTCTGTTAGTTTTTCCTGATTTATTCATTATAATAACCGTATGGCATGAATTTTAAAAATATTGAAATATGCTTAAAAACGAGAAAAGACACCATATCTCAAAATTTTGATCATTGACCTCATATGAATTATATGCCAACAGAATAAGATCAATATTAGTAGTTTAATACTATAAATGTTTTTGTATTATCATCATTCAATTTTTTGTAAAATTGGATCAAAAATGGGTAGGAATTTGAAAAGTGATAGAGGAAATTCGGACTGGAATATTTATAAAAATTGTGAAGGAAAACTTAATGCTTTGTATGTATTTAGTGTCACTGCCATTCATAAATTGTATTTCATTTTCAAAAGTGTTGAGCAATTTGTATTATTTTCACAATTAAGAAAATTTCAATCATAGTGTAAAATTTTAAGTGATTTTCCTTTAATTTTCCAAAAATATACAATGGCCATAAACTCAAAAAGTAGGTCATTGACCTACTTTTTTGAAAATGAAAAATAACACTACAATAAAAGGTCTATAACACACAATAGTTATTGTTTTCATTATCATCAGTGGAAATTTTTTTTCATTCTGAGTAAACGTCATCCTTAAGGCATACCGAACAGGCCTCAACGCATATCAGAAATTTTTCCCATGCAATATGGATTTAAATTTCTTTGGGCATCATCCTTCCAGTCTGTGGCTGGGTGTGAAGTTTTTACTTCTTAGTTAAGGGCTTACTTAAGGAAAGAGTCTTCTCGTTATCAAACATACTTCTTATAATAAGAAATTCATGAAATTTTGACACAGTCAAACGGATCGTATTGCCAAATGACTCTATCAGTTTAATCAAATTTGACCTTTTTGTTTTAGCATAAAGGTCAGGTCAAGGTCACTATCTTTTTCCTCAACATAAAGGATTATAAAAATAAGTGTAGCTCTTTGTAGTTCTGTAGACATTTGTTTAAATTTTGAAGATTCTATTCTTCTATGAAATGATAGAATATCAGAATGTCTATCAGCTAATACTGCTAAATTGGAATAAAAATTTATACTAAAATCGATATTGCTTAGCCCGCATTTCCTCTAATTTTTTTAATTTTAAAAGAAATTTTGATTATTTTTTTATGCTTCCAATAATAAAATATATCTGATTTTTATGTATAATGAAGACTTTATATAAAGCTTTTCTGATCACCCGTTGTCCGTCGTCCGTCCGTCTGTCCGTTTGTAAACTTTTCACTTTTTTGACTTCTTCTGTAAAACAACTGGGCCAAATTTAACCAAATTTAGTACAAACTATCCGTTTGCAAAGGGGACCATAAATCTTTAAAATAAAGGGCATATGCCTTTTTAAAAGGGAATTAATTGCGAAACAGTGAGTAGAGGGTGTGTGTCTTTACAAATCTTCATCTCAAAATCACTACACCAGAAATGCCAATATTTACACAAAAGCTCGTGTTTATCGTGACCCTCAGACCAAAACTGGGGCCCCAGGCGGGGTTCAAAGTTTAACATAGAAATACCAACGAAAAATGTTTGAAATCTTCTTCTCAAGAACCACCACACCAGATATGTCAATATTTACATAAAAGCTTGTATGATTCTAAATTGTAAAAATCGTGACCCTCGGACCAAAAGTGGGGCCCCAGGCGGGGTTCAAAGTTTAGCATAGAAATACCAAGAAAATATGTTTAAAAATCGCCTTCTCAAGAACACAGCACCAGGAATGCCAATATTTACATAAAAGCTTGTATATATAGAGAAGATTTTAAAATTTAAAAAATCATGACCCTTGGACCAAAACTGGGGCCCCAAACGTGGTTCAAAGTTTAATATAGAAATACATAGGAAAAATGTTTACAAGATTTTTGGTCCATTTATTCAACTAAATTGTGCACCAAAAAACCCATCTGTGTCTCCCTGATTATTGACAACTCATAGCATAAGTCTATAAGCTTGTTTAATCAAGAAATTATTGCAGCTAGTTTGGTTGAGCATAATAGATACGGCAGATCAACGCACGTTGTGTGGATTTATTTGTAAACAACCATACCATAGATTATTTTGTTTCATACGGGTATGTGTAATCATAATTTGGGAAACACTGTTAATGTTTTACTGTCGTATACAAATGATGAACCCGTGAAATTTGTTCAAAGACTGTTTAAAGCAGAAAGAAGATAAATTTTTTTTAACTTTGAATTTTTTTCGATTTTTGTAACCATAATGAGTTATGATTCATTGTATTACAAAGGCATAACTACGTATTTTATAAGGAAATGTATTAAGTATACAACCTTGATATGTTAATGTTAAAATTGCATATACAAATATAGTTGCTTATTTACGAATTTAGTTACACAATAATTTTTATTCTGATATTAATTGATATACGACTATTGGTACAAAAATTTAAATCAATGGTATCTATATTAAAGAAAATGTCAACTCGACGCCTTTGTGGCCGTTCTAGTCTTTGATATGTATAGAGAAGATTCTATATTGTAAAGATCGTGACCCTCAAATCAAAACTAAAGCCCCAGGCGGGTTTAAAAGTTTAACATAGAAATACATAGGAACATGTTTAAAAACCTTTTTCTCAAGAATCACTGCACCAGAAATGCCAATATTTACACAAAAGGTTGTATATATAGTTGGGCTTAAGGAGGGGTGCAAAGTTTAGCATACATCAGAAAATGTTTAAAAATCTTCTTCTCAAGAACTACATGTATAGTGCAACAGTTTGTGATATTACTATGCATACATACTTAAATAATGTAGATTCTTATTTGTAAAAATTGTGAATCCCGGACAAATACTGGGCCACCAAGAGGAGTTCAAAATTTAACATTTTAAAATATATATTTTTAAAAATGTTCTTCTCGAGAACTTCAAAGTTACAGATTGTGGAATTACTATGCATGCATCCCTGGCCTATGTTTATTTTTTCATTGGAAAAATCGTGACCCCGGACTAATACTGGGACCCCAATAGGGTCTAAGTTTAATATAGAAATATATAGGTAAAATGTTACAAAATCTTCGAGAACTACAATTCTACGATTTGTGAGATTACTATGCATATAACCTTAGTAAATGTAGATTCAATAGTTTTAAAATATTGACCCCTGGACTAATACTGAGGACCCAAGATGGGTTAAAAGTCTAATATAGAAGTATATCTAGAAAATGTAAAAAAAGATTCATCTCGAAAACTACAATGCTTTACTTTGTCATATGATTAAGTAAACAACCTTAAATGGTGTAGATTCGAAATTATAAAAGCCGTGACCCTCGATCTAATACTGGGGCCCCAAGAGATGTATAAAGTTTAACATAGAAATATAGAAGGAAAATGTTTAAAAATCTTTTTTTCTAGAGAACAACAATGCTTCAACTTGTGAGATTACTATGCAAGCATCCGTAAATAATGTAGATTCCAAATTAATAAAGCTTTGGTACTGGACTAATACTGGGGCCCCAAGAGGTGTTCAGAGTTTAATATAGAAATAAATATGGAAATAGTTTTCTCGAGAACTATAATGCTACAGTTTGTGAGATTACTATGCAAAGATCCTCAAAAAGGGTAAATTCTAAATTGTTAAAGCCAACTATAAACCTCAGACCAATACTGTGGCCCCAGAAAGGGGTTCAAAGTTTAAAATAGAAATAGCATATGCTACGAAATGTTACAAGGAACTTTTTGTCATCATGTCATGAATCACCAGCTCAACTTATCACTAGAAGGTTCCATGTATAATGAAGTCAAATGGTATTACCGTAACATCTGATTCATCAAAGAAATAAGAAAAAATAAAATCAAGATGTTCTAAATACATATTAATGTATTGATATTTTGCAATAATATGAATTAAATATTTATAAATGACATTATATCATTAAAGACATGAACAGATATAAACATATATAAAATACCCAAATTATTTATATACTAGTACATGCGTATTTATTACCATTTCAAATTTCATGCAGTACCATTATAATTTTTTTTCAGATTTAACATCAATATTAACCACAAGAAAAGATTTGTTCACTAAATATTCTATGATAGAGACAACGGAAGCTGCAAACACTGCTTTGCCCTTTTGTTTGGTGTCAATATGACTTCTGTTCTCGTAATAAAGATAGAGGGACTGAAGTAGGTACAGATATTAAGTGTGTGTGGGACAAACCAAGAACTCAGTCAACACCTATGGAGGTAGATGATATTGACATAAGAAATGATACACGGACACCTAAAAAGGTCACCCCAACTCACAAATTTGTAAGGGTTCAAACGCATTGCTTCTTCAAACATTATATGAAGATGGTGATGCCATTGAAGATAAAATTGTTGATGTTCCAACTGTTTTGGATCTAGCAAATTCTATCGCTGATAATATCTTTGATGCTTTTAGAAGTGTATTTGATAAAGAAACGATACGCAAGATTGAAACAATAACTAATCAGGAAGATCAAAGTGAAAATCCTGAGTGGTACAATCATCGGAAAGGTAGAGTTACAGCCTCAACTTTTTCATCCATATTAAGCTTTAGATTTACAGAAAATGACGAAAATTACATATCAAAAAGAGTCATGGGTAGTTTTTCAGTTATTGATGTTCCTTCTGTAAAATTCGGAAAGGAGAATGAAAATGTGGCATGTCAATTATATTTTGTAAATTATAAAATGTGTCATGAGAAAGCTAATCTTGACCCAAGCGGTTTACTTGTGGATGAGATTTATCCATTTTTAGGAGCCTCTTCTGATGGTCTGATTGGCTGTAAATGTTGTGGTAAAGGCTTGATTGAAATAAAATGTACTTATATGTATCAAAACACCCCCCCCCCCATGAAGCATGTCTAGATCATCATTAATATGTCTACTTAGAAAAAAATAATTCTGTCAGATTAAAAGAAAGTTCCTTATGGTGCATCCAAATTCAAGGTCAAATGGATGTTTGCAAAAAACAATGGTGTGACTTCGTTTTATATACAAAACATAGGTAATCATAGATTACTAAGCTCACCGAGACGGAGCATCACCCTTATGAGACATCACCTTCATAAGACCACCTTTATCATTTTATATGAAAATCATACTTTATGATCTTGGATATTCATGGATTCTGTTTTGACAAAATATCGTATATCATCTGATAAATTTTTTTATGATAATCATATGTTAATATGTTAATCAATACAATGATATAAAATTAAATATTGCATCATGTCATATTTCTAATATAATATATATCATATAATAAATAAAATACCGTAATAAACAATAATGAGATTTGATATTGTAACGTATGATATGACATTGTATTGTGTTATACCTTATAGTATTTGATCACATAATACAATATCATAAAATATAATACAATATAGTATCATATTACAATATCATATTACATAATACATCATAACACTGAAAAATGATATTATATTGTATAATATAGAATGATATTGTATTGAATGACACTGAAACATATTTGATACATTATATGATATTATATCATATAATACAATATAATTTGATTCCAACATTGTATCTTATCAAATGATACAATATTATGTGATATGGTAAAATATTATAAAATACATTATTATATTATACATATTGCATCATATGACACAATAAAATATATTACAATATCATATAATACAATTTCATGTGATATGATAATATATCATATAAACCAATATCATATCATACAATATCGTATGATACAATATTATATAATATTACAATATCATATAATACAATTTCATGTGATATAATTCTATATTACTGAAACCAATATCATATTATACAATATTGTATGATACAATATTATAGAATATACAATATAGTATCATAGGATACAATATAATATTTTGCAATATCTTATGTAATTGTATCATGTGATAAAATAATAAATTAAAAATACAATATAATATTATACAATATTGTATCATGATATACAATACTATACATAACAATATCATGATACATAATCATATCATAAAATATCAAAAAAATTGATACAATATCATATCGTATCGTATAACTTTTTATAATATAACATATGATATCATATTGTTTCATATCAAACAATATTGTTTCATATCATACAATATTTTATCATAGGAATCATGTTATATCATTTATCAACAAACACATCTATCTATCGAGCTGGTTTGAGTGAGGTAAGAGATTTCTTTAGCATCCTTGATAATGGAGATCAGGCTCTGCTTCTGAAGCAACCTCTGCATTTAATTTATAATAAAGTTAAATCAACTATGCAAGCTATCATCTATAAAACATGTGACCTGTTCCAAAAAACTAAACCTCATCCAGCATCCGAAACCTATGGCTCAGATTCAGCATTCAAGCCCATCAGGTGCATTTGTATCATAAGACGCATCATCCATGCAATTTTGGTGAAGTTTGGACCAGTAATAACTAAGATATCATCATCAGAGTGCACTAGCAATTAAAACCTTAACTTCCTCCAGCATCCGCAACCTATGGCTCAGATTCAGCATCCATGCCTGTCAGGTGCATCTGTATCTTAAGACACACCATCCATTCAAGTTTGGTGAAGTTAGGACCAGTAATAACTAAGATTTATTTTTTAGCATCCTTGATAATGGAGATCAAGCTCTGCATCTGAAGCTACCTCTGCGATTCATTCATATTACAGTTAAATCAACTATGCAAGTTTGAAATAGTACTATCATCTATTAAACATGTGACCTGTTCCTAAAACCTAACTTTATCCAGCATCCGAAACCAGACTATGCATTCAAGCCTGTCAGGTGCATCAGTATCATAAGACACACCATCCATGGAAGTCTGGTGAAGTAAGGTCAGGTAATAACTAAGATATCATCATCAGAGGGCACCTGTTTCAAAAACTTTATCTAACCAGCTCTTAAAACCTTAACCTCCTCCAGCATCCGAAACCTATTGCTCAGATTCAGCATTCAAGCTTGTCAGGTGCATCAGTATCATAAGACGCACCATCCATACAAGTTTGGTAAAGTTAGGACCAGTAGTAACTAAGATTAATCATCAGAGGGCACCTGCAACAAAAACTTAACCAGCTCTAAAAACATTAACCTCTTCCAGCATCCGAAACCTATTGCTCAGATTCAGCATTCAAGCTTGTCAGGTGCATCAGTATCATAAGACGCACCATCCATACAAGTTTGGTGAAGTTAGGACCAGTAGTAACTAAGATTAATCATCAGAGGGCACCTGCAACAAAAACTTTAACCAGCTCTAAAAACCTTAACCTCTTCCAGCATCCGAAACCTATTGCTCAGATTCAGCATTCAAGCTTGTCAGGTGCATCATTATCATAAGACGCATCATCCATACAAGTTTGGTGAAGTTAGGACCAGTAGTAACTTAGATATTGCTATCAATGGGCACCCGCAACAAAAACTTT
The DNA here is from genome assembly GCF_963853765.1 of Magallana gigas. Taxonomy (NCBI): domain Eukaryota; kingdom Metazoa; phylum Mollusca; class Bivalvia; order Ostreida; family Ostreidae; genus Magallana; species Magallana gigas. The sequence goes on from NC_088862.1 coordinate 15,953,171, forward strand.
AACCTGCTCCAAAAACCTTAACCTCCTCCAGCATCCGAAACCTATAGCTCAGATTCAGCACTAAAGCCTGTCTGGTGCATCAGTATCATAAGGCACACCATCCATGCAAGTTTGGTGAAGTACAGACCAGCAGTTACTACTGCTATCAAAGGGCACCTGCAACAAAAACTTTAACCTGGTCCAACAACCTTAACCTCCTCCAGCATCTGAAATTTAGGACCCAGATTCAGCATCCAAGTCTTTCAAGTCCATAAGTAGGTCCAGATGCATCATCCATGCAAGTTTGGTGAAGATAGGACAAGTAAAAGCTTAGATACAGGACCTGCAACAAACAAAACTTTAACCAGGTCCGGACGCCGACGCCGACGCCACCGCCGACGCCGAGGGTATAGCATAAGCTCTCCTTGACTTCGTCTCGGTGAGCTAAAAAGGGAATATAGCTGTTGACAGAATACATTTTGACAGTCAACTTTATGAAAAAATTGTCAATACATCCAAAACAATCTATGAAAAATACATTGTTAATGCACTTTTGAACAAGAAATAAATATTTTAAAACATTCAAATGATCTACTTCTTTACCAAAGGTGTCTGTAAGTTACAGAGAAATGCACAAACTTTAAGTATCTGGTTTGACAGTGGCTTTAATGTCAAAGGCATTGTATTGCTTAAAACATGAAACATTTTTAACATTTCTATGGCACGTTCCACATGAATTCTTAGACGAGCGATACATTTTGTTTTTACAAAGTCATTTTGTAACAACCTTTTTCCTTTGTCCCAGTTACATTTCTTTGTAAAAGGAGGTATAACAAGTTTAGCTCGCCTCTCTAACAACAGATCTCTAATCAAAAACCCTCTATCTGCCATGATTTCATGACCTGGCTTTACATTGTCAAGAAAACCACTATGCATTGTTATATATCTGTCTGATGTATTGCCACCCCATCAATTTGCAATAAAAATAATTGCACCAGATGACATTATGCTAAATATATCTGCTAAAAAAAAGGTAAACACAGCAAGACGGAGACGGATCAATGTCATAATAAATTCTACATATTTTGAAAGCTTTCTAGAAGGTCCTGTCTTCTTCTTCTTTTGGTTCTGCTGATAGTTGGATTCCTGAGCACTGCCTTGACCACTAAACATGGGGAGGCCTTGGCCAGGACATCTACAAATAATTCAAAGAAAATGTAATGTTACAATGCGAGATATGATAATTTGTCAGCACAGTGTTATAGAACCAACAACATTCAAATCTTAAATATACCACTAAATACATCAATGCAGAAGTGTATTGTTGTGAGGTTTAACTACATGTACAGATATTTATCAATAAAATAAGACTCAAACTGTTTGAATTGAAATCAATACATTTCTTTTCTCAGGAGAGTCAACCAATGCCAGGAATTTAAATAAATGCAGTATGCTTATATTGTATAAATGTGTATATGTAACAAAAAAAAGCAACAATATTTAACATGAAATTAAACAGTAAATCAATTTGCATCATCAAAACTCTACAGGTGAATAATTACAAAGTTAAAATTACTTAGAACTTTGTGAAGTTATAATATTATGACAAAAACAAATTTACCATAGAGACCATCTAGCATAGACTATGATGGCAGTCCTGTGTATTTCTTCACACTCTTGTCATTTGCTGTAACTTTGTTTGTAAATAACTCCCATAAAACTGCATCAGGGTTCTGTGATTTCTCCTTGATGTTGAGGAGTTCAGTCATTTCAGCCATCCCAACGTCTGTCTGTATTCCTATTTCCACAGTCTCTAGAGGAGTTCTGTTGTCGTGTGAGGAGGTCAATGCATATTCATGATCAGGTGGGCACTGTGACACACCTAAAACACACGCGACTGTAAAATAACCCACAGTTCTTTAACTACTATATAAATATTTTTTTCTTTTTTGTGTCATTCTACTTTCTGCAGACAGCTGTAATTGCAATTAAAAAATCTTCAAAATAACAGCAATATTACATGTACATATATTTACTCATCTGCATGGCACAGTTACATATGGATAACCGAATAAACCTGTGATATCTGACTCAGCAGTAGTAACAATCTCTTCTGACACTACAAGGGGGTTTCCATGGCTTGTTGAATCCATGTTAACTAACAATTTCACATCTCTGCAAAAATTTTTTTTGATATATAAAGTAATTGCAAAATGATTTTTCAAGCATGCATGACATGTGAATGATTGATCTGATTAACAAGACAACACTTGATGCTAATAATAATAATAATAAGTATATATCCTCTTCGTTGAGAAATAAAAAAAATAATGACACATAGTTAGATACAAGAAATTCACACAGCATATTCTAACCAACTTTTTATTCAAAGTGTTCATTAAAAAACACCATTAGAAACGTACACCACTGGTTCCAAAGTCTGTCACACTCTGGCTTTCCTCATCTTCTTGTCGGTTGTGTATAATACATGCTCGTTTGTTGATTGCTGCCCCACTTCTGCTATTCAGGGGTTCTTTGTAATTGTTGTATGAAAACAACGTAGGGTATGGATTTTTCTGTTGTAGGCCTACCATCCTCAAAATGACGGGAACACACCTATTTGGATAGTAAAGTTATAGATTAAAAAAAGGTAACGCTAACTCTTAAAAGATAAGATGAAAGTCCTTGTAATTTTGAGATATTACAAATAAATCGTACCCGGTGATGTCTTGGCGGATCATGATCTTTTCGTCGTAACAAATTAATCCATGTTCGCCTGCCTTTGGGGTCCTTCTTTTGTGTTGGGAATGCGAAAAATTCAACATCGTGCATGTAACCATACCTTCCTTTTTTTAAAGTGTTTGTATGACACCCATCGGCTGCACAAAAAACCGCGCTTTTCCTCTTTCGCCAGTTTCAGCCATCACCGAAAGTATCAATGATTAACAAAATCGCGAAGTCACGTGACCCCGATGTATACATTTAGAATAAAAACGGTGTTCCGGCAACAACCCGAAAATGTGCTATTGAACCTAAAAAAGGACCCCACCCTATCTTTTTGACAAAAATAAATCCAAACTATCTGAAAATGCTTTCGCTAAAGTTACAGTCAAGGCATTTAATTATAGAGTTTTATTTTCTATGTAATCCTATGTTCTGGGATCATGATCCTACCTGAGTATGATTCCACACATAAGCATGTTACAGTTTTTCTGGCAAAGTGTTTTAGGGTATTTAAGAGGATTTTTAGAGATTTATCTCAATTAAATCAATGCAAAAATTGTGTAAAACATTATACCCCCCTCTCTAGTAGAGCGCGGTTTAAAGGGACATGGTCACAATTTTGGTTAATTTTTTTTCGTTTTAAATATCTAAAATGATTGAATAAGGCATGTCTAGTATTCATCAAGAGTTTGAACGTCAGTCGTCGAGTTATAAGTGAGATACAGAGCTCACAACTATTGGTTACGTAAACAGAGCTCAGGTTTTGTTTTTGTTTACATTTTCATTTTTTTCGTTTTTACCTGAAATGAATGTGACAAACGCTAGGATCTATGTCCAAAACTTATTAGCAGATATAAAAAAAGAGCTACAAAAAGAACCTTTTTCACTGTAAATTGAACCAATTTTAACAAAAACATTGCACATAACAAAGAATTGTGAGTTATGAATCTCCAAACTACATTTAGGTACATTTGTAACTCTACAATTTTGGTCAGTTATCACGAATGTTTTACTGAAACATTATAAACAATAATATAAAAAAATTGACTTAAATTGTGACCATGTGCATGTCACTTTAAAAATCATTGAAGATGATACGGTTTTAATGAGGAAGAATTTGAAGTAATTGGTCGCTATGAAAAGACTGACAGGTTATAAAATTACAACTTATATTCGATTGAAACATGTTTTCGTTTGTTTTTTTTAAAGAGCAGAACTAAAGATGTACATTTTGTAGATGTAGTGTTGATTTAAATACTTTTGTAGAGCAACATTATTTGTACATATAAGAACTCAAAATATTCAATGTAAAAACATCCGTAAATGTTAAAAAAAATCAATTTTATTCAGAAAGAAACACCACATTCATTTGCTGATAGTTTTCTGGATAGTTTATGTTTGGTCTCCTTGTTGCGTTTCCATCTTTTCCAAACAATTTAAGCCGATCCATTTTTTCCAGGGAGGTTTTCATCAGCAATATGGTTAGCAATGTAGTTAACATCCCAAGTGGGTTCTTCAAAAACTAAAATGAATCGCGTACATTAAATAAGGAATCTTTTTGTTAAGTTTGATTAGTTGAGTGATTATAAAAGAATGGATATGCATATAAAATAATTCCAAAGCTATTTTAGAGAAGCTCATTTAACTCTTTGTTAAACACCTTATTACCATTTTAAAAATATTGAATAATTCATATTTTTACAATCAAAACATACCTTTAAAATTCCACTTCTTCTTGAGTTCTTTGGTAATTCTTTTTTCTCTTTCAAATTCTTTAATTCTATCGAAATATAAACTAAAGAAAGCATCATGTAGACATTTTTTCTAATTCATGCACATGAATCAAACAGAGGCCCATTGGCCACATCGCTCACCTGAACAACAGTTCCTTGTAACATTCTGTTTCGTAGCTTAGGCTATTTCTATTTTAAACTTTGAATCCACTCAGAGGCCCCAGTATTGTCCCGTGGTTTTTGGTGAGCTTAAACAATTTACAATATACACCATCTTATAATGCTTGCTTAGTAATCTAACAAACTGTAGCTTTGTAGTTCTTGTACAGAAAATTTTTAAACAATTTTCATTATACACATGCATATGTATAAACTTTGAACCCTAATTCAGGGGCCGGTATAAGTTCGGTGGTCACGCCATTATTGATTACATTATGTAACGATGTTTGCATAGTAATCTCACAAATTGAAGTGTTTTAGTTCTCGATAAGAAGATTTTTAAACATTTTTTCTTTTTATGTTAAACTTTGAACCCCACCTCAGGCCCGAAAGTTTTCACTATACAAACAAGATTTTGTGTTAGTATTGGCATTTCTGTTGCAGTGGTTCTTGAGATGAAAATCCTTAAACATTTTTCTAATGTATTTCTATGTTAAAATTTGAGCCCCGCCTTTGGCTTCAGTTTTGGTCCAAAGGTCACAAATTTTACAATTTTGAATATTCACTGTATAAACAAACTTTATTTATTTATAAATATTGCATTTCTGGTGCAGTGGTTCTTGAGAAGAAAATTTTTAAACGTTTTTGATATCTATTTCTATGTTAAGATTTGAACCGTGTTTTTCGTCATTTGACACGGGAAAAGGTAGACGCGTTGTACCGGGCTCCCGAGTCTTCTGACAATTTTCGCATATCTATTGAGTTTGGATCATTCATTTTCATTTGATATTTGTCAGGAATCCTTCCTGGTTTTGTATATATGTTTTTTTCTCTTGCTTTTTTGATTTTGGATTTTTGATAGACTTTTTGCTTGATTGTTTACAATCGTGATCTCGTGTGGATATCTACTCACCTGTATTACCTGTGTTATATACCTGTATGATTATGAGTACCGTCATGGCTGAGCAGCTCTCAGAGCCGACGATAAAACCGTTATATCTAAAGGATTCAGATATTCAATGCAAAGACAAAGGTCGGATCACAGACTTTGATCTTATGGAAAGTGTTACGGCCGTAGTGGGCAATTCCTTACATTGCCTACATCAGGATAGAAACCTGTGGCGTTTTTACCTGAAAGACAAAGAAAGCAGGGACAAACTTCTCTCTGACGGTTGCGAGATAAACAACATCTCCCTGTCCTTTTTTGAAACTAACCCGTATTCTTCGGGAAACCATAACCCAAATGAAAAAACACTAAAAATCCGAATCTGTGGATTACCGCTTTCGGTGTCCGACATTTCTGTGCTCGAACTTTTAGAGAATCTAAAATTAGATTTGAAAAGCAAAATATTGTATGAAAAAATCAGACACCCAGTCACCAAAAGAATGACGAGTGTTTTGAATGGTAACCGCTTCGTTTATGTAGCACCTCTTTCTCCGGGAACATCTCTTGATAGAGTTCATCACTGCGCTGGGCTAAGATGCCTCATTTTTCACTATGGGCAGCCTAAGCATGAAAAGAAATTTTTGTGCACCAACTGCTGGGACACAGATCACACCAGGAACAACTGAAAAAAGAATCCTAAATGCAAGGTGTGTTTGGAGCAAGACCATTCTCCTGGCGACCCGAAATGCAAATCTTACGAGCCCCAGCAACATGTGATTGCATTCAACGGAGAAGATAATGTACTGTCCAACTTCTTTCCGTGCGAGATCAATCTCTATGGGGTTTGTCACAAATCGGCAGAGCATGCTTTTCAAAATGCTAAGGCAATGCGGTGTGGCGACCTCGATGCAGCCAAAACCATCCAAACAGCTAAAGATGCTCTATCTGCCAAACGACTCGGTGACAAGGTCAGGATCAACGATCAGTGGTCCACTACCTGTGAAGCCGTCATGACCGAAGTGATTGAAAATAAATGCGTCCAAGTTCAGCAGTTCCGGGAAAAACTAAGATCGGTCAAACGAAACGTGGTGCTAGCTGAATCTACTTACAATGACACCTGGGGGACCGGGCTCAACAAAACAGGAACGGAAATTACCAAGCAGCAAGCATGGCCAGGTAAAAACCTCTTAGGGCATATCCTAAGCAAAATTGTAAAAAAGGTACGGAAGCGCAAAAAGAGTGACCAATGGAGCAGTCCACAACAGAAGCATAATTCAAAACAGAGCAGCAAGTAGCGCGACATAGCGGTTATGCTCAGTGCAATACGCGCCCGTCAGCACGATTCCGATTCCGCATCCGGACGAGACCTCTCATCCGAGACGGATGGAGATGACGAGGAAACATAGATGCTCTCAGTGACTGACTCTTTTGAAACTCATGATTACGTTGGGTATGTTAATACTTGAATTCCACTTATTATATTGTATTCTATGTACCTAGAATATAGATATTATGGAAAAATTACAAATCCTTTCAGTTAATGTAAGAGGGCTTAACTCTGATGAAAAACGTCAAAAATTATATGAATGGCTTAAATTATCTCAATGTGATGTTATCGTATTACATGAGACCCATTTTATTGATAAACATGAACTTAAATATAATGCCGGATGGCAGGGGAAAATTTTTCACTCATTTAGCGATTCGTCACACAGTAAAGGTGTTTCCATACTTTTTCGAAAGAATTTAAGTGTCGAAATATTAAATGTTAAAAAGTCAATTGATGGTAGGAAAATATTATTGAATGTTGAATTTGATAATGAAATATTTACAATTGTCAATATATACGCACCTAATGATATAAACAAAAGGGTTGATTTTTTAAAAAGAGAGCATACCTTTATTACGAAAAATTGTTTAAATGAAAACATAATCTTGTGTGGTGATTTTAACTGTCGTGTCAATGATAAACAAGATAAAAGTAAGAATTATTTGATAAACTTGTTAAAACAGCTTGATTTGGTGGATGTTTGGGATAGAGAGCATCATGAACTGAAAGGTGACACATGGTGTAATGCCCAAGATATTCCTTTTAGTAGAATTGACTATATCTTTATGAGGAACAATTTTTGTTTTCAAGTAGGTAATATTATAGTGAGGAAATTACCGGGTACTCATTCCCGCGGCACAAGAATGAGTGATCATAGATATTTAAAAATGTATTTTAATATCTCTGAAAATTCCAGAGGTCCGAATTATTGGAAATTAGATATTTCATATCTAGAAAAAAGGAATACAAAGATTATATTGCAAAATTAGTTGATGAAGTAGATCAAGTGCAAAATCCAATAGATAAATGGGAACTTTTTAAACGTAAAGTTAAGGAATTTTCCATACTCTATGCAAAAAATAAACGGAACAATATGAGACAAAAAATCATCTTAATTGAAAGAGAAATAGAAACGATTGAAAATAGCCGGTATAACAATATTGATTATGGTAAACTGAAAGCACTTTATACCACTTTGAATGAGCTTTATGACAAAAAAATTAAGGGGGCACAAATACGATCAAAAGCAAAATGGATAGAAAGTGGCGAAAAAAACCACAAAATATTTCCTTAATCTTGAAAAACAAAATCAAACATCTAATATAATCAAAGAACTAAAAACATCAAAGGGAGATATGATATATACCACAAATTCAATAATCGGAGAAATGATTAATTACTATACGAATCTGTTTAAAACCACAAATATTCCAACCGACAAGATTTTGACTTATCTAGACAATATAGAGGTACCAATGTTGAACGAAAGAGACAAATTGATGCTAGATGAATTCCCAACTTTCGAAGAATGCAAAAACGCTGTACTTGATATGAAAGGAGAAAAATCTCCTGGCTTAGATGGTATACCTGTGAATTCTACCAATGTTTTTGGAACATTATTGGACCAATTTTCTACGCCGCACTTAAAGAAGTTTTTAAACAAAAAGAGATGTCTGAATCTCAAAGGCTCTCTGTGATATCACTAATATACAAGAAAGGCGAAAAACAATTGTTAAAAAATTATAGACCAATTAGCTTAACAAATACAGATTATAAAATTATAGCTTGTGTTTTAGCTAAAAGATTACAAAAAATATTAGCAAACACAATTAATAGAAATCAAACGGCTTATGTTAAAGGCAGATACATACTATTAGGTGAAAATGCTCGACTAATATTAGATATATTTGAATATTGCGATTCGGAGAACAAAAATGGCATATTATTATTTCTTGACTTTGAAAAGGCTTTTGACTCTGTAGAATGGAACTTTCTTTTTGAAACACTGAAAAAATTTAATATTGGCGATCAATTTCTTAAATGGGTAGAGATATTATATAAAAACCCTAAATTTAAAATGAAAAATAATGGATGGTTATCTTAAACATGTAGTATGACAATAGGGTGATAATGATAAAGAAATCATTAATATACAACATGCGGATGACTTAACACTTGCTCTTAAAGACAAGAATTCTTTAGATTTAAGTTTGAAAATTATAAACGAGTTTTGCAATCATGCCGGATCAAAAATAAACATAAACAAGACCGAATGTATTCTTTTAGGGGGGCTTAAAGATATGTATGATGAAATCAATGGCATTAAAGCAACACATAAAGCTGTCAGGTATTTAGGTATTTATATAGGACATGATAAAGAAGAATATTACAATAAAAATTGGATGAAAATATATCACGACATGGTAAAGTTATTTGAATCATGGAAACGTAGAAAACTAACGGTGTTTGGTAAATCATGTATAATCAAAACATTAGCAACTTCAAAACTAGTTTATATTGCATCTATATTGTGTATACCAGATAAAGAATATATCTGTAAGGTCCAAAGACTCTTATTTAATTTCATATGGGACAAATCTGAAAGGATCAAACGAAATACCTTGATAGGTGATATAACAGATGGAGGTTTATCAATTATAGATATTGAAAGTAAGTTCAAGGCTCTAAAAGCAGCGTGGATACCACGATTGTTATCTTCTAAGGGCACTCTATTTGAAATCCTTGGGAGTTTTTTTGGAAAAAGCTAATTTAAATCTTCATTACGTCTTACAGTTTTCTGAAACTAATTTAAATGCACTGGATAGAATAGGGAAACTTCCACTTTTCTACAAACAAATTCTAAGTTCATTTAACGAATGTAAACAAAGATGTAACTTCGATAACATATCACCTAACGATATTTTAAAACAACCCATTTGGAATAATAACAATAACATCAATAAAAAAGGAGAAACATTATTTTTTAAAAACTGGGTTAACAGTAATAAACTCTACTTAAAGGACTTAATAGATGATAACGGGAATATAAAAACACTACAAGTGCTTTCCACTATTATTAAGAGAAAGTCTAACTGGCTTTGTGAATATAAAACTTTATTATCAGTTATAAAACCATTGTGTAAAAAATATAATTTTACAAATGTTAAATATTTGAACATTAAAAATGTAATGAAATTTCATTTTGCAACAGGGGTGTCATGCTTCAATAAAAAAATGTCAATTCTCTTATAAAAACTTAATACACAAGAAATTTGTTAAACCGTGTTATCAAACTAAACTTTCTCAAGAGTTTGCAATACCGTTAAAGGATTCAGATCTATGGAAAAATATATACACGAGAAAAGTCAAAGATATAAATGACAATAAAATAGCTGAATTTAATTACAAAATGCTCCATAATATTCTCTGCAACAATGCATATTTAAGTAAATGGTTAAGGGACAAGGGGGATAACTGTAATATATGCAAAACAATTGAAAACACTAAACATTTATTATTTGAATGTAAAAATGTTGAACATATTTGGAGAAAACTAGGTTCCTTTTTATTAATCGATATAAAATGGAAACATATTATTCTAGGCGTTTATTTAGAACAAAACGACAAGATTGAGTCGTTGAATTTATTAATTTCTTTCATTGCTTATAAAATATATAAATACAAAATGTACTGTAGAATTGAATCTCTGCAAGAAACTGAAATAAATGTGTGTAAAAGTGTAAAAAATGCTCTTATTCAATATTCTTCTATGTTACGTCTTATGAAATGTGACAAACAACGTATTTTCTCAAATTTTGCTGATACATTGTGATATATACGTGTACTTACATGTTTTTAATTTGTAATTCTATAAAGTATTTAGCTACTTTGAGAGAACAGTCTCATGTAGCATCGTCCACTGGGGAGTGTTTGGACTTTTTGTGTTGTAAGGACCCTGGTGGACCATAATTGTCCAATAGTATCAGAGTACTTCTATATTATACATATACTTATACAATGCAATTGTTTGTTAAAATACAATTTATCCAATTTATGTATATTCATTGTTTGAAAACAAAATATATTCGACTTAATATACAAGATATCTATGTATTAATCGTCAAATCTAGATTTATGTCTTCCTAACTTATTCCTGTATTGTTTATGAATTATTGTTATCTGTATAAAAACTGAATAATAAATATCAAAAAAAAAGAAAAAAGATTTGAACCGCACATTGGGTACCAGTTTTGGTCCAAGGGTTATGATTTTTACAATTTAAAATTGTTTCTACATAAAAAAGCTTTTGTATTAATATTGACATTTCTTGTGCAGTGGTTCTTGAGAAAAAGAGTTAAACCTTTTTCCTACGCATTTCTATGTTAAGATCTGAACCTCACCTGGGGCCCTAGTTTTAGTCTGAGGGTCACGATTTTTACAATTTAAAGTTTTCACTATAGAAATTAGCTTTTGTGTGAATTTTGGCATTTCTGGTACAGTGGTTCTTAAGAGAAAGATTTTTAAACGTTTGTCCTACGTATTTCTATGACTTTAAACCCCGCCTGGGGCCACAGTTTTTGCCCGATGGTCACGATTTTTACCATTTAACATTTTCATCAAAGAAACATGGTTTGATGTGATTATCGCATTTCTGTTGCTGTGGTTCTTGAGTTGAAGATTTTTAAACCTTTTTTCTACATACTTCGTTGTTAAACTTGATTTAATTTAATAACCAAGTTTTTGTGAAATATTTGCATTTCTGGTGCAGTTGTTCTCGAGAATAAGATTTTTAAAGACAGACACCCTATACTCATTGTTTTGCAATTATCTCCATTTTCAAATAGGCGCCCTTTATTTTCCTTCCTGTAAGACTGCTTTGTACCGAGTCTGGTTAAATTTGGTCCATTGGTTTTAGAGAAGAAGTAAAAAATGTGAAAAGTGTACAAACAAGCAGACAGACAGACGGACGGACGGCGGACAACAGGTGATCAGAAAAGCTTACTTGACCCTTCGGTTCAGGTGAATTATAAAAAAATATCACTTCAAGTATAAATATGTATTATACCATAAAATGTTAGAATCGTTACCTGTTGCTTCTTCTGTATCCATATAAAATAATATTCTTCCAATTGTCCAAATCCAAACTTTCACATTCGTCAACTACAAAAAAAAAGTTGTTTTTTTTTAAAATTATGATTTATGTGTATTATTTTGTAACAAAAAGATAATATTGTAAATAACATTACAGAAAATCAAAGTGTTTCATGATCAGAAAAATAAAAGATGATAGGAAGTCCTCTAAACATCAACTTTATTTGAAATATTAGTGTAAGAACTTTCAATTCTAACATTGAAAACAAGTAGATGTCCTTTACACCTTCAAAAAAAGTTTTGCATTAGAGCCCAAACAATAAGTATTAAAATTAGAGCTTACTCGCCACTCTTTCAGCTTCAGCAATGGTAAAAATGAAATAAAACCTTAAAGGGGCATGGTCATGATTTTGGTCAAATTTTATTTTTCTGTTTTTATTATTTACAATGCCTTAGAAATTCATTTCTAACGATCAAAGGAAATTTGGGTGCCAGTTTTAAGCAAGATATAGGGCTCACAATTCTTCGTCATGTAAACAAGGCTCATGCCCTGTTTATGTTTACAAAGGTTCAATATACCACTGAACAACTTTTTTCAAGCTGATTTGTCTATCTTCCTATTCATTTCAAGCATAAATAAACAGTTCCTAACGATTAACACATTCACTTTAGGTCTAAAACTGGAATTTTCACTTCAAAATTCAAAATGTAAACAAATGCTTTGTTTACATAGCAAAGAACTGAAAGATCTGTAACTCAACAAAAGACACTCAAATTTTGGTTGCCTATTTAAAATGCCTTACTGTAGCATTGTAAACATCGAAATCGAAAAAAAAAATTTGACCAAAATGGTGACCATGACCTTTTAAGATTATTATTTAGCTATAGCTTGTGATCTGTTTAACTTGGCGTAATACAAATGGCGAAAAATGAAGAATATTAACCATATTTTACTGGAAGTGTTGCACGTGATACACGTAGTTTCGCCATTATATGTAGGAAGTAGATATAGCTTAATACCCAAGTTATTTCTTCAGTATACAGTTACTAAAGAAACAATTAGCAGTACCATAAAATACCCTATATTCTCCCGGATATCATGTGTTTTTGATAGGAAGAGTTTTTTAAAAAGATATCAATATTTATCTTCCTCTGAAAAATGACTTGACCTTCATTTAACAAACTTAAATTTCCTTTACCCAGTGATGCTTTGTGCCAAGTTTTTGTACCAAGAGAAGAAGTCAAAGATTTAAGAGGTTTAAGGACAGATAGACAGACAGAAAAAAGACACGCCAAACAAAAAGTAATCAAAAAAGCTAACTAGAGCTTTCATCTTAGGTGAGCCAAAACAAATATGTCTGCAATATTCGACACTTATATGTCGCCCGATCTAACCTAAAACAATTGCCCACAGAGATAGGCATTGTATGTTGCAGCTTTAAACTGGGCTGAAATTATTGTGTTGCGAATTACTGTAATAAAACATCAAAACAAGGACCCTAAACTAATTCTGTTATAATGAACTCAATAATACAATACAGTACCGATCAGACCCAACCTAACACCAGAGTAAACCCCAACTAAACCCTGGGTTTACTTTCTGGGTTTACTTTGGGTTTACTTTTTGAAGATTTGGGTCCACTCTGGGTTTACTTTGGGTTTACTCGGTGTTTACTTTGTGTTTACTCGAGAATTGCTTTTGGAGTCAACTATACGCACTGAAGTGTGAAGCAGATCTGTATTTTATCTTATCATCCTACTGCCTGTGATTCCTGCCCCTTGTTTATTCCGAATACACATGTAGCGTTTGTTTTCAGGGTATATTCTAATTGGGGTTTACTCTCTGTGTCAACTCTGGGTTTACTTGGGGTTTACTTTGGGTTTACAGTAAACCCAAAGTAAACCCAGAAAGTAAACCCAGGGTTTTGTTGGGGTTTACATTCTGTTAGGTTGGGTCTGATTGGTACTGTACGTAAGGCTGAAAAGATGACTTGCTCTATGGTGAGAGCCTTCCCTTTTAATAGAAGACAGGCTACATACAAGTAAGTGAATTCCTTGGGTGAAGTTCATTATAAAATCAGTCGTCCAAGGAAAGATTTACTATACAACACCAGATATGTTTTTTCGTTTTTCAGTCGATTACCTTTATTTGACCGAGGAACTATGTGGTATTCATAGTTTTATTTTATTTCAAAGTCTTAATATTACACTTTATCGCACTTACATTTTTCTGTTCCATCTTCCAATGAAAATAATAAGTCAAACCAGTCTTCGTCCGGTAACTCATATTGATCTGTAATGAGATTTATATGAATCCATATCACAGTAGTTACATACACGGATAATGAACACATACATGTACATGTTCTTAAAATTGTGAACTCAAGTGAGCTTTTCTGATCATTTTTTGTCCAGCGTCCGTCTGTCCGTCCGTCCGTCTGTTTGTAAACTTTTTACTTTTTCGACTTCTTCTCCAGAACCAATAGGCCAATTTCAATTAAACTTGGCACAAATCATCCTTTGGGAAAGGGGATTTAAGTTTGTAAAAATGAAGGGCCACACTCTCTTTCAAGGGGAGATTATAAGGAACCATTAAATTTTGTTGATATGTTTCAAAAATCTTCTAATAAAATTTGGCCCGAAAAGCTGAAACTTTTGTGATAGCATTCTCAGATAGTGTAGATTAAAGTTTGTTCAAATCATGGTCCCCGGGGGAAAGGTGGGGCCACAATGGGGGTCAAATTTTACATAGAATATATAGAGTAAATCTTTAAAAATCTCCTTCTCAGAAACCAATCAGTCAAGAAAGCTGACACTTGTGTGGAAGCATTTTTATGTAGTGTACTTTAAAGTTGTGAAAATCATGACCCCCTGGGGTAGGGTGGGGCCACAATAGGGGGTTATACTTTTACATAGGAATAGATAGTGTAAATCTTTTAAAAACTTCATCTCAACAACTTATCAGCCAGGAAAGCTGAAACTTGTGTGAAAGCATCCTCAGATATTGTAAATTAAAGTTTGTTCAAATCATGTTTCCCGTGGGTAAGGTGGGGCCACATTGGGGGTCAAAGTTTTAAATAGAATATACAAAGTAAATCTTTAAAAATCTTCTTCTCAGAAACCAATCAGCCAGGAAAGCTGAAACTTGTTTTGAAGCATCCGCAGATATTGTAAATTAAATTAAAGTTTGTTCAAATCATGGTCCCTGGGGGTAAGGTAGGGCCACAATGGGGGGGGGGGGGGCGAATTCTTACATAGAATATATAGAGTAAATCTTTAAAAACCTTCTTCCCTGAAACCTGAAATTTGTGTGGAAACATTCTTATGTAGTGTAGATACAAACGTGTGGTACCGAAAATTCAAGTTTGTTTAAATCATTATCTCTGGAGGTAGGAGGGGGTCACAACGTGGGGTGATGGGTTAAAAATTTACATCAGAAAAATTTTAAAATATCTTTTTCTAAAAATTCCTAGAAAAGCTGTAACTTTACTGAAAGTAACCTCAGATAATGTAGATTTAAATTCTTCCAATCAAAATGTGCACGGGGCCATATTGGGATTCCAATTTGACAAAGGAAAATATTATAATTATTCATAAAATATGAGATGTTATGATATATGGTTTTACTGAAATGCAAAATATTTTAGACATATTGCTGATTCTTTCAAATTCTTTAGACTTTTGCCCTTAAACAATTCTTGGGCCACACAAGAGGTTCAGAGTTGTATGTAGGTTCATATCCCATATATACATGTAAGCAATTGTTTAGGAATTTTTTGAGAATTGCAATGCCCAACATGTGATATGACTATAGAATCATCCTGTTAGAAAAGGGACTTGATTACATGTATATGCATAAAATTATCTAGGATAAAAAATGAACTTTTATTTATGTAGGATCTACATGTATTGAACTACATTGTCCAGATAGTTTGTAATTTGACTAAATTAAGCTGATTTTAGCATACCTATTGTTGATCAGGTAAGCAATGTGGCCCATGGGCCTCTTGTTTTGTTTGTTTTCTAATACATATGTTATCATCAATTATATTAACCAGAAATTATAAAAGTTTTAATGCGTTACCAATCATGATAGTGAATATCAAATAATTTAATTTGTAAAGCTAGAAACCCCAATTTTAAATACTGATATATTCACAAAAGACATATGGGTCATATCCTTTACATAAGAAACAATGTAATGCCAAAATTCTTGTGGAGTCATAACAAAATAATGGTAATTCTCAAGAAAATAATGAACATCAAACTTTGAATCACATGTGGGGGCCAAAAATAGTATAGGGGCAACAATGGAAACAATTGAGAATCAACAATATGTCAAAATTTCTACTTATAAGTAATATCATATATCATAACATTGGTTATTTAATTATACATGTAGTTGAACGATTTTTTCTATGTAAATAAATCTACCTGATGTGCCCAAACCCTACCCCTGATGATTACAATTTTGACACTTTTTAAAATACTCTGTCTGTGGATAATTTAATTAAAGTTATTTTGGTTTTTGAAGTGAAGATTTTTCTATGAACTGATTATTCAAAAGAAAAATGTTACCTCCTCCCCCATTGTGGCCACAACCTAACCCAGACGATGAATTCTTTATAAAGATGTTGATCTGTATATTTTAATGTAAAAATATGACCTTCCCCCATAACTGTGACCCTCCGTAACTATTGTGATCGTAATTTGAACAATCTTTAATTACCCTACCTGATGATGATTCCAGACAAGTTGCCGTTATTCTTACAAATTGGATTTAGAGCAGAAGGTTTTTAAAGATTTTTGCTCTATACATTCCAAGGAGGTGCCCCCATAAATTGTGGCCTGGCCCCATCCTTAGGTATCCTGGTTTAAGCAATCTTGAGTTTAACTTAACTGGGGATTTTTCCCTACAAGTAACACGTTTCTAGATTAACGGTTTTTGAGAAAATATTGAAAATTATCATCTATATTCAATATATGTAAAACTTCGACCCCCACTCATTATCGCTTCACTTTATCTATAAGATTTATCATTTGAACAAAATTGAATCTAAACTACCTGAGGATGTCTTCACATAAGGTACAGCTTTTGTAAACAAGTGGTTTTCGAGAAGATGATTTATAAAGATTTTTTCTTTATATTCCTTTATAAAAATTTGATTCTTCCTTTGAGATCTACCCTACCCCAAGGATAATAATTTTTAATAAACTTGAATCTACTGCACCTGAGTAATATGCTTTTACAGAAGTTTTAGCTTTTTTGCAAGATGATCTTAAAAAAGAATGTTTTTTATTACTAAAAAATAATCATTTTTAATTCAAAGAAGGAAAGGAAAAAATTGTGTTCTCAGAAAAGGAAAGACTACCTTCTGCAAAGGAAAAATAATAATCTTCAAATTTTAGAAATATTTTCATGTTATCCTCTGTTCTGGGTTGTAGTGATTTGGCTCTCATACGTTGGATACAATTGGAATTTCGGTAAAAATACACATATATATCCAGACCGTATCTATCTGCACTCGCTTGCATTATGGGATCATCCGCCAACTCATTATTTTGACTATGAAGTCTGAAAAAATATGCTTAAGATAAGCAAATAAACAAATAATCAAATAGCACTTTTTACATGTAAAACAATTGATTAATATAAAACCGTTCCAAAAAAAACTATGTTTTATCTTTCTTAAAAGTGTTAAATTAATTTTAAAGAACATTTATATTAGATTGACTTCCTAAAATTTATTGTAAAATCTTAAGAAACTTACTCTAAATACGAGTTATAGTCATCATTTTCATCCATAAGTTTTCCATATCTTTTTAATTTGTCTGCTTTGGACAGTAATTTATCATTAGACATAAATTTAATTATTTTCATTCTAATTTGGTCGTGCTTGTCTTGATCTCCATTCAGCAAATATGATAAACATCTAAGAAAGGAGTTTTCATCTCTTAAAATACCTGTAAAAGAAAATTTTTAAATACAAGTTATCCGATCTATAACCCCCTCTAAAAACAAAACATAATATAAAAACAAGTGTATATTTTTTTTTATTTAGATTAAAGGTATATTTGACCATTAAGTATTTTAATGAGTAAAACAATGATATTACAAAACATTGTTAGATTAATGCTTTTATGATTTTCAAATAAAACTTAAAAGCCATTTTAACATATCTTATTTTAATCCAAACTCAATTACTGCTATCTCTTGAACAAAAATCTTGGTAAATTAAAGAATTTTTTGGTTTTAGATTAAAGTCACGTTGTAATATAAATTCAAAAGATTGAAAACATAAATGGATCGAACTATAATACAAACAACACTCAATATTCATAGGTTTCGTTTCAGAAAAAAAAATATAGTTGAAATGTTTTACATCGAAAGCAACAAAATTACAAACGACATGATAATAGAAAATATCAAACTGTCCGGACGATTGGTCCCTTATTCAGGTTAAAAATAACTCTTAGTAAAATATTATAGATGTATACAAAACTACCAATAGAGTTAAAACCAAATAACGCAAAAAAACCAATAAATTCAAGCAGAAAGACTACAATACGTTTTTTCACGATAGATCAGAGGGAATGGTTGTATAATACAACATTTCATAAAGATAAGTATTTACTCTAGGAATTTTTCTTTTTTCTTATTATCAGATAGTAATGAAATACAAGCAGTTTAGAAACGTATCTAAGATTAAATGACAATAAAATTTGAAAAAAAAAGATTAAATGACATAAGTAAATATAAGTTTAAAATCAATATGCTTTATCAAATTGTTCTTTTTAGTTCCTCCTGATTTTATTTTAAAACACTTACCAATATATTTCAAATTATAAATTTGTTCAAATTTTCCTTGTTTGGTAAAACACTTGTTATAATCCAAGGCCAAACTGCTATATTCATCTACAATAAATAGTCCTTTTATTAATATATTAAATAGTCCTTTTATTAATATATGTGCTGGTTAGATATGTTGATAAATTGTATTTTTAATTTACAACAATATTGAAAATTCAACAATATTATAAGCAGAAGACAATTAAGATAATGTCTTTAAACGGGAATAGTTTCCCTTAGAATTGGGACATGTGGTATTCATAATCGAATAGTTGTAATCAATTTACCTCATATCTTGAAAAGATCAATAAAGTACCTAATGTTTCGCCATTTAAAGAGAGAGAAACAGAGAAAGAGATAGAGAGAAACAGAGAAAGAAAGAGAGAAGGGATGTAAGATTTCAGGGAATATCTTGAGTCTGTTTTTGGAGGTAATGAGAAAGAGATTGATGTGTGTATATCTGAATAGGTTTGCCTTGGTCAGTTGGTCAGATTCCACACTGTAATACACGATATTGATTTCAACTTAAAATACTTTAATATCAAGAACATTCATGGATTAGACTGCAGGCATTGCCCATGTCCCTTCTAAGGATGGATCAAGGTAAGGCACACTATGTCTTGTAAGTCAAGTTGTTAAACTATATAACATTGTTATTCTATAATTATATAGTTTCTTGTACAAGTGTTTGGTATGCTTCCCGTTCTTGCACTTACATTGTTCTGGTCCATCTGCTGGCGGACCTAATAAATCAAACCAAGGTTCTTCAGGCGATACCTTTAGATCTGTAAGGAGATAAACATGATTTTCAAACAAAGTTTTTATATGTCCAGATAATAATGAACTCTTATTTCTAAATTATAGGTAATTTGTTTTATGTGCCTGACATGCGTCTTATTTCAGATTATATCAAATTTGATTTGGCCCATTTTTAGTCATTACAGTATCAAATGATATATCAACAATATATTTATCTTTCTTCAAAGACATGAGTATTCAAAGTAAATGGAATGATTTTCTGTATGGTAACACAAAATATCCAGAGCTTGGATATATTTAGAAAAGGAAACAGCTGGTTCCGTTCCTCGATCGATCGGATTTATTGAATCTAAATACTACGCATCGATCATAAACAAAACAAGCTTGAGAATGTTTGTTTAACATTCTTATTTCAAATACTTATCAAGCCCAAACATTCTTTTCCCCTTACTATATAGCAAATGTCAAAATTGTTATACAATTATAGCAGCCTCCACTTTAACATATTGAGCTTTTAAGCTCTTATTTTAGGAGTCTTAATCCTAACCAGAGACTCCTTTGACTTTTATTTAATTTGATGTGTGCAAACAATAATTCTTAAATTAATTGGCCATAAACGTTTGATCCTCGAATCATGAATATCACATTTTTTGGTACAGGGTTCCATGTGAATTATAGTCATGCGTTTAGTTTAACTCTCATTGCTGTAGAAGCACAAACCAATTATTTTTAATATATACAGTTTTACTATTTGGCAATATTGGCCTAACTTAAGGGCATAAACTATCCCAGAGACAATACACACAATTTTGATAGAGGTATCGGAAGATGGACGACAACAGACGAAGACCAATGACAATAGATCAACTGAGTTACTCAGGTTACCTAAACTTTTAAGATTTTAATGCAAAGAAGCATTGACAGAAAAATACAATTTATATATACAAAAAAGTACTTCTTACCTTTTGAAATTATAGTGTAATGGCCATTTTCCAATTTCAAAAAAATTCTCTTGTAATTTTCCCTTTCTGCTTGTACAGGTTTGGCTACTGTACGTATGACTTCATTGTGATTTGTGTAGAATGATACAAAAATATGCAGGCAGTATTTATCTGCACTTGCCTGTATTATAACGTCTTCCGCCCATTTTCCAATGTTACTATGAAGTCTGAAAAAAATATGCCAAAGATTTTTGAATACAATTATTGCCTTATTTTTAAAAAAGTATATAAAAAAAAGTCAAATGAAGTATTTTTTTCTGATAAGAGTGACATCCTATTTTATCTTTTTAAGGTCTAAAAAGACATGAATTAATACGGACGCCATTTGAATAATAAGATTTGATTAACCTGAATATTAAACCAGGTACGATAGTTGTTTTATATAACTCCATAATAAAAAGCTCTATCGTCAAAATTATGACAGACTAAATTGAATATGTAGCATAAAATAGATATTACAGATCAAATTACAGTATTCGTTTAAAAAAAAGGAATTTCCTTTGATCCATAAAGTATCATATTCAAATCAGACTGGTTTCAAAAATGTTATTGTTACTCCTTATGGCATACGTACGTTAAATAGTCATCATAACAGTCATTTTTAGTCATAAATTTTCTATATCTATTAATTTTTTCTTCTTTGGTCATCCACTCGTCATCTGACATGTACTGAATTATTTCTTGCCGTATCCGCTTATGCCTCTCTTGACTTCCATAAAGGATTTCTGCCAGACAACGGTAAAAGCAGTTTCCATCACCTTTAATGTCTGTAAAAGAAACTTGATTATACTACTGTCATCCAAACTCGTTGAAATCCCTTTCTCCATCGCGTCAGCTGAAGGGAATAATCAAAACAGACAAATTATTCTAAAATCATAGAGGTTATTTTACTTTAAGTATACTGTACAGCAACGAAATACTTTTCTATACAATCCGTAAATTAGATAAATAAGCGGAATATCGCTTAACTATGTCTTTATTAATTGTTAGGAGTGCTACAATCAAAGTGAATGAGTATATTTGGTATGCAAAGGAGTCTCTGATTGGTCAAGAAACATTCAAGAATTAATTAGGTATCAATTGATGACGGTTTTAGAGTAGCATAGATGATTCTTTTTGTTTACAAACGATGGTAATTGTGTAATTATAATAGAGAAAAATGCAGTTTACATAGATTACTTTTGGCGAAAATCTTTAAGAATGTTTTTCAAGTTAGATTTTTTGGTAATAAAAGATAAATGTCCTAAAATAGAAAAAAAATTATAGATCCAAAAAAAGTCAGCCACTTAGAGGTAAAAAGAACACCAATAATATTACAACATTTTGTCAATATACCAAAATATATAAAGTTAACATATTCCTATCTCTAACAATACAAGACGTTGAAAGAATTTTTATAAATGATTTTAACTGAACAGCACTGAATAAGTAGTAGTTACCCCATATAATATTGTTGGTTATGTGCAGATATCTGATGGGTGTGGTCATAATGACACGATGAAGCGTAGCTCCTGAGTGTCGTTATGACCACGCCCATTGTGTATCTGAACATAATCAACAATATTATATAAGGTAAGTTACTTGTACCATTGTTTACTAACAGCATTATATATTGTAAACCATGAGCTGAGTGTAGTCACATGTATTTAGTGCACACTAGCCTTTATGCAGATTGGTACCAATATTGGTGTCTTTACAATGCACTGTGCACTTCATGTATTACCATTGAACGACTTTCTATCCACATTAAAAGATAAACGGTATTTTTTCTTAAACAATTATTCAAAAAATCATATAAATATTTGGGCGATTCGTTGCTATATTTTTTATTTCACATTTAATCATTTTCTGACTTCTAGTACCGGTATTTGCTTCAAAAAATCTACATAAATGCATTTTATTAGTTAAGAACTCATACATGTATCTGTGCAATGCCTCTTTCCAGAGAGTTACTTGTAATTATTTCTATAATAAAATTTCTTCTTTTTATTTGGTTGTAAAAACGTTTAATATACAATACAATATATTTCTATATTTACGACAATCAATGAAACATAAGCGAACAAAAATATTTCTGGAAATATGTGGCACGAAACAATAAATGACACACGATTTATCCGATTGGCTGACGCTATTCACCCTGTCCACAAAACAAGTTTATCATTCCAACGTGTTATTATCACGTGATTTTTTTTATAACAAGAGGCCCAGGGGCCACATCGCTCACCTGAGCAACAATTGCCTTAATTCTGATCAAATTAGCATTACAGTATCAAAATATCTTGACAACTGATTACAGCAGATCTTGCTAAAAAAAATTGAAAATCTGCCAATTTTTATCAACCTCTTATATTTTGGTAAATACCTAGCCCCTTTTGTTGTTGTACCTGTAAGAAGATTTGTCTCTATTCCTATATACCCCCCCATTCATGGCCCTATTTTTCTCTAGGGAATCATGGTTTCATCAGACTTAAATCTGCATAACCTTTGCTTTCTCACTAAGTACTGAGTTTTGAACCGAACACTTTCCCAGAATAGTTTTAAAGATTTTCTCTTTATTTTCCTATGTAAAAATTCAAACCGCCATCACGGTCCCGCCCTACCACTAAGAACTGTGATTTTGCAAACTTGAATTTACACTACCCGAGGATGCCTCTACACAAGTTTAAACCCTTTCTGGCCAAAAATTCTTTAAAAAGAAGATTTTTAAAGATTTTCTCTATATATTCCTAAGTAAAAATTCATATCCCATTGTGGCCTCACCCTACCCCTGGACTATTATTTAAACAAACTTGAATCTATATGATCTGGGGATGCTTCCACTCAAATTTGGGCTTTCCTGGCCTAATAATTTTGAGAAGAAGACTTTTAAAGATTTTTCTCTATCTATAAAAATTCATCCCCCATTGTGACCCCACCCTACCCCCAGGGACCATGATTTGAACAAACTTGAATATACACTTCCTAAGGATGGTTACATGCCAATTTGAGATTTCTTGGCCAAATATTTTTGAGAAGAAAATTTTTAAAAGATTTTCTCAATATATTCCTATGTAAAACTTGATCTCCCAATTGTGGCCCCACCTAACCCCCGGGGATCATGATTTGAACAAACTTGAATCTACACTACCTGAGGATGCTTCCATTTCAATATGAGCTTTTCTGGCCTAATAGTTTTTGAGAAGATTTTTAAAGATTTTCTCTATATATTCTTATGTAAAACATGATCCCCCTATTGTGGCCCCACCCTACCCCCGGGGACCATGATTTGAACAAACTTGAATCTACACTATCTGAGGATGCTTCCACTCAAATTTGAGCTTTCCTGGCCTAATAGTTTTTGAGAAGACTTTGGCTCAGGTGAGCTAAAAAAGGTTAAGTTTACAATACAACAAGTTGTTAAAGTTGGTTTCTGGAAGAAGAGACTTTGAAAATTTTCTTAATAAATATTAAAAATTATTATAAATATCTTTAGTTTTTAAGATCTGTGTACAAACAGAATTGTGAGCAAATCTCTGTATCTTGCTTATAATTCGAAGCTTAACACTCAAATATGGTTAGTAAATAGAAATTGTAAACAATTAAAACACAAGAAACATGCACTATAACAAATAAAGAACACAATTTATTTTTTCGAAATGAATCATATATATACATGTACATGTATATACCTACATATTTCCGACAACAATATCAAACTCTATTTAAACTGAATAAACTCGAGAAAATGCCGAGCATCTCAACAAAACCTATTGCATTAATATACCATTACGCAAAATATAATGCCGAATTACCGATAGAATGAATTGTATTTCAGTACTTTTTTGATACATCAGATTTTGCTTAATTTGCGCAGGTAAACAGTTAACTGTTTGATTTACCGAAGTCTCTGTTTGATTTGATACGTAAAAATCACGAAATACAGACGATAGTTCCCAGGTTACAAAGCATAAATAATGAAAACGAAACGAAAATCAGAACAAGCTAACACCAACGTCATGTGTGAAAACTGTCAACCTATTGAAATATTTAGCCTCAATTTACTTCACAAAATCGGCACCAATATATTTTGCATGTTTCAAAACTTTCCCTTCATTCGCGAACTGTTGCACAACAAGCAAATTCATCATAGTCAGATCGACCCTTTTTCGTATAATGTCATGGCTGCTTTAAACAAAGAACCTCGTTTTAGATGTATGGAATACGAGTCTTGGTAAAAAGGGTACGCAAACCCGGGCCGTGGCAAAATAAAAGCCGGGGCAGATCGGCAATCGTCAATTCCAAATACGCTTTATTTTGCAGCAATATTTACAGCAAATACAAATATACTGGTCCATCAAATATCCTGAAATTTTAATGAGATTGGCAGATTAATAACTGCCAATCTTTTGTTTTGCCCAGGCCAAGTCTTGTCTACCCATTTTACCGGATGCCGAATCCGAAGCTATTAAACTGATTGAAACACGCCTTGCCTTTATTATTATTTTCGTAATAACTCAGATTTGAAACAGAATTAGACCTTAATTTTTGCAATTTATATTTTCCTTCCCATAAGGATAATTTATGCTAAACAACGTTGAATTGGAATCAGTAGTTCTTGAGAAGAAGATTTTTTAAAATGCACCCCCCTTTTTCTACAGTTTCAAGGTTTTCTCCGCTTTGAATACAGATCGGACTTTTATTTCTGCAATTTATATTCGCTCTCCCATAAGGATGCTTTGTGCCAAATTTGGTTGAAATTGGATAAGCGGTTTTAGAGAAGAAGTTCAAAATGTAAAAAGTTTACAGACGGACAGACAGACGGACAGACGGACGGACGGACGGACGGACAACGGACAAAAAGTGATCAGAATAGCTCACTTGAGCTTTCAGCTCAGGTGAGCTAATAAAAAACTTTATATATGATATCCGTTTTTCTACTTACTGTGGTTTCATCAATATTCGTTGAATACCAATTTTCGTGGATTTCGTTGTTAAGTTGCTCCACGAAATTAAATGTTCATTGAAGTGCAATTTCTATTAATATTTTGTATTGATAGGGTCATTGGCCACGTATCCTTGAAACTGTGATTTTTACTATATCCACGAAAATTGATACCCTTGAATATTAATGAAACCACAGTACACGTGTTTCTTAATTTATTCGGACACATGAGTGAGAATATGGAAACTGAAAGTCTTTGGGACAAAACCATTGACGAATTTACCTTGTCCCAAGCCAATAGCGAGATTGAGTGCGTGTATTTATTTGGAATTCATTCTTAGTCATTTGTCTGTGTTTGATATTGGCCATTTTGATCTGGGGGAATCGCTCACAGTAGACATCATGATGGACTCGCTAGAGGACAACTTCCAATGCGAACAAGAGGAAACAGCCAGGTTTGCTTTCGTAAAGGACCCTGACGTATCAAATCTTATTACCTCTACAGAGAGCAAGAATACGAGAAAAAACACCAAATGGGCCTTTTCCCTGTTTATGGAGTGGAGAAAAGCGAGAATGGCGACCAGAGCTAGGAACAGTCATTCCTAAACTCGCACTTTTTAGTGCCAAAAACATCAACTCATTACTGGGTAAATTTGTAATTAAAGCATGGATGGAAGGATGGAACACCCTACCCCCTCGTTCTTTATACATGATTACTGTTGGCCTACTCCGTTTCATGCGTGAAAATGGAAACTTTCGCAATTTTTTGGACAAGAAAAACTACGGCTTCTACGAATTTTGTAAACAATTGAGTGCCTAAATGGCACAACTGACGACCGATGGTGTTGGATCACATGTAAAACTAGCTGCAGAACTGTAGCTCTCCGGGAAAACCGGAGGGCTACAGGGCCACCCATTGAAAAAATTGTATATTTATTGCGCAGAAAAACGTGCGCTAGTTTTCGACTGATTTATCTTATGTATACGCAAATTCTGTGAAAACAATTAGTACCATTAAATTCTTG
Source organism: Magallana gigas (assembly GCF_963853765.1). Taxonomy (NCBI): domain Eukaryota; kingdom Metazoa; phylum Mollusca; class Bivalvia; order Ostreida; family Ostreidae; genus Magallana; species Magallana gigas. The sequence goes on from NC_088862.1 coordinate 15,979,632, forward strand.
ATGCAATTTACTACTGATACTTTTTTTCCCGGAGAGCTACAGTTCTGCAGCTAATGTAAAATAGGCAGAGCCAATTAGCATTGAAACGGAAAACAAGTTGTGGGAGTTGGGTCTACTAGGCATCCAGACAGCAAAGGCTATAGTTAACACCGTGTTCTTCTATAATTGTATGTTATTTGGACAGCGTGTGGTGGAAGAAAACAGGCAACTCTCGGTGGATTAGTTCGAGCTGGGACTGACCAGGAGGAAAAGTTTATGAACTTTTGCGGGAGGGCCAACAAGACATATAATTGGTAATAGTTTTCTCTCTCTCTCTCTCTCTCTCTCTCTCTCTCTCTCTCTCTCTTATTAACGCAATTAGGCAAATTTGTACTTGTGGTATTAATTGAGCAAAACAGGCCCTGTTTTGTAAAATGCGTTTTAATTAACCCGATTGGCTATATATTTACCCAAAATATCTTTGTTAATTTGGTTTTATTTTGAAATGTTTAATATACCCAGTCAAAGGAATCTTAGAAAGGTAGGCCCACTTATGTGCGAAAAGCATGCTCTCTAATTTCTGTAGGAAGCAAGCACGTGTTCTTCATTTAGGTATTCAAGCGTGGTATGGAAGTCTTATTACAGTTAGTTTGATTATATTACTTTTTATTTGCTTTCATGAAATGTATACTTCTTTTGCATATACACTGCCATTAACCAATCATTGTGTATTCAAATGTATAGCTCCACATGGTCTGTCAAACTTTCATTCCACCAACAGCGTGTAGTTTGCCTGGCCGTGAGTGCTCATACTTTGTACCTCGATTACAATACTGCGCATCGATTGGCTGTTAGATTCCAATGCAATGAATACTATTCTGAATATCAAATAGCACTGACCAATGACATTGAATGATGGTCTGCTACTTTTTGTAGTAAATATTAACACGTGGTCAGTCAGAAATGTTTTATATTGAATCAATCGGGGAATTTATTAATAATATTATAAGGAAATAAATGGATATTTTTTTTCTGATTTAGGTAGTACTACATACTTTGTTCACAATATGGCAATTATAGAAATAAGATAACAGGAAGCAAACAAGGCTTTATGTGACCACTTGTTGATATTTACAGTCCGATATCATATTGTATTATTTAGCCACCTGATTTGCAGCTGTGGTTTTTAACAAAGGTAAATGCTTAAATCAGCGATATTAAAACCCAAAGAATTCAAACACCACGTTGCAAAAGAATCTCTACATGAGATTTATAATGTTTACATCCTTTGCGTCAAAGAAAAATGTTCACAGCGTTTTTATTCTCGACCACTAGAAAACGGAGAGAATGGGAGTGTACGATTCAGTTCCCAACCAATCGTAGTAAACAAACTATATAGCTTTCTAAAAAGCATATGCTTAGAAGCTAACATTCCCGGTTTCTTCACAAACCATTCAGGTACGCGTACATGCGCTACATCCATGTAGCAAGCGGGAATTCCGGAGCAAGAAATAATGAGAAGGGCTGGACATAGATCAGTAGAGAGAATACGAAAGTACAAAAGACCCTCCTCGGAAATGCTAAACGAAGTGTTTTTTTAAAAAGCATATGCTTAGAAGCTAACATTCCCGGTTTCTTCACAAACCATTCAGGTAAGCGTACATGCGCTACATCCCTGTAGCAAGCGGAATTCCGGAGCAAGAAATAATGAGAAGGGCTGGACATAGATCAGTAGAGAGTATACGAAAGTACAAAAGACCCTCCTCGGAAATGCTAAACGAAGTGTCAGGTGCTTTAGAAGCTGGAATCCCATCGGCGTTGGGGGATGAGCTTGAGGAAACGCCAAACAAAAAGATTAAAAGTGAGGCAAAGGAGCATGAGCAGAAGCTGAAGTTGAATTTTTCCTGCACTTTTATTTTGCAATAAAGACTGTATTCAAATATCAATGTCCATTTATTATAATGTAGTTTTGTTTATATTCATTTCAGTACAGTTAGTACGGATGGAAGATTGGTTAAAAATATTTAGTTTGGTAGTTGTTGTTTTTTCCTAACATTGTGGGCGAAGTTTAAAAAATATTGGGTATGTACAGATAACCCACACTTTTAACAATAGAAAACACGCCAAGCTATGGTACAATGACTGAGTTAATTTACTTTTTTTAATTGCTGTAAGAAAAAGTTAAGTTATCTAAATATATGGGTAGAAAATATTGTTTCTTCTTTATTACAATGCTTAAATATTATTTGTACCGAATAACTTAAAAAATGTTCAGTTTTTCATATAAAAGCAAATGTCGTCTTTTTCTGATCAACCAAATATTTTTTTTTTAATTAAAAGGGTTTGAATTTTGAACTTAATCTATAAGTGACGGTAGAAATATTTTGTGATAATTTGATTAAGAAAGGCAATGAAAATATCCCAATTTGTTTATGACTGACATTGACACAATTATTTAGTCCACAGAGATCAAGTAAGTAAGATATCATAGCAGATATTCTGTTAAGAAATAAATATAAATGAAAAACCAAATATGAATTTGTTTTGAAAGCTTTAATTTTTCCTACTTTGCTGCTTGCTGTCACATGATTTGGACGCTAAACCCTCAGATAAATCAACAATGGAAGAGTGTAAATGCAACGTTCACCATGAAAGGTATCTCAGTTTGCTTACCGTCTCCAAATTCTTTTTCTTTAATAAATTTAGCTAATGTTTTGTGCCTTCCCATGGTTCAGCTTTCCTCTGATCAACCTATAAATATATTTTTGTATATTTCAAGTTGTCAAACCCGATTTCATTCTTTAGAGCATTTATTTTCATCAAATTCATATGTTAATCCCTTTAAACATATACTTTTCGTCCATTTCTTACATTATTAAAATATGTAACCTTGAAATTCACCCTCCAATCGGGATACATAAATTGATGTTATGTAAGAATTAAAGCATCGTTCTCTGAGTTTAGATACGGCCGGGATAATCAAGTACAATAAAATATTATTATAGATCCTCCTAGACCGTATTTCATCAACTCATTATTTTCAATTTAATATTGAAATAGTCATTGATGAAATGTATTGGACTATGCATTACAAAATCCATTTGTACAATTTGTTGATACAGACACACGGGAGAAAGTAAATCTATACCTATTTACAATGTATAAGTATGAGGACGATACGATGCAAGTACATTATCCCTCGACCAAGTAACTATTAGTTACTTTCAGGGGTACAGTAGACTTTTAAAATGGTCACTAAATGAATTTTTTATTACACAAATTTGTTTGTCGGCGAAGTTACGTTGTTTTCTGTTTATAAGAAATTAGAGTATTTAAACTTAAAGCTAATACGTAACGACGTAGCAAAACTTCGGTGTTTCAGGGAGAAGGAAAAAACAACAGAAAGGAAAAAATCAGCATCTTTTGTTTATTAAAAGACGTTTTAACATAAACAGAAAGCATGTTCTTTTGACACTTCACAGAATTCGTTGCGGCTAGAATGTTTTTTTTATAATAACTAGATGGTATCCCGTGCAAGGGCGGGAATTTCCAGTTTACACAGGAATATGGTTTGATATGTTAAACCATATATTTCGTTTTGGTTATTTTTATGTGTTCTGTGTCTAAAATTTTTGTTGGTTGCTTTTTCAACAACCTTCTTTAAAACTGAAAAAACTATATATCGGTAAATTTCAAATAAAAGACTGCTTTGAAAAAAATATTGGGGAGCGCCCCCCCCCCTCCCAACTATTCAACTTCCCCGTTTCATTTATTATCATTAATTGATATAGACGTACATTTGTTGTTTACAAATTAATGTTTTGGGTTTACTACCAAGCTGTTATGGTATAAAAAGAATGAAATTAAAAAACGCTAGAGTATGCATGTCTATCTGCATTATCTAAACCAAAGTTAACAGATATAAAGTATCTGCCCAATGGTTAACTCGCCCTACACTTTTCGCCTTGACGTTTATTAGTCTACCCGCGTTCCAGTGCACTCCGTTCCTAAAAATTCTTTCCATCAAAAATATAATCACATCAAATTAATCCATTTTTTTACAGGGGCCAAGCCCGTTTTAACATTAATTTCAATGTAACTATAAATAAAGGAAGGGGTCGAACTCTGATTCAGATAAAAAACTACCAGCTCGCTTCAAAAGCCTAATAAATCAATTAATTTTTGAAACACTCGCAATATGCATGTATTTTTCAGAATCGTAATGTCTGAGATACACTAATGCCGAATTTCAAATTGATGGGTCTCAAAATAGCGCAGATATATGTCATTATTCTCTCAAAGTCGCCAGTTTATTTTTACTCGGACATTTACCGGTCCAGGGCTCACGATGGGATTTTGCCTATGACAACAGCAGTATTGCAACAAGTCGAGAAACATTTGCACTAATCTTTTAAAATCTCACATCAAACGCACGCTACCTACATCCTTAAATTCCGATAAAATTCCTTAAATACTCTCCAAACTGAACTTTTATTCTGCAGCCACACCAACTTCTGACCAGACCGGCCATTGTGAAAGCTAATGTTAAACTCAATTTCATTGATTTATATTCCTGATGGTCTAATCTATTTTCAGATGCTGTCTATTTAGCATAGGCTCCTCTTGTTTGCTGACTTCTTTTCATTATATCTGTTCTGGAATGGTGTCATTTTCTCATTGTAGTCCGGAATAAACTTGCTCTCACCCAACTTACCATAAGAGTACATCCTATAGTTGAAAGGATAAGGGGTCAATCTGATCTATATGATATACTCTGGTTAGAAATCACACCAGAATTGTCATAAAGGGCCTAATCGTTATATAAATTTTCAGACTCTAAACCCCCTCACCAATCCAGTCTGTCTGTGTACAGTCGAACGGAGTGTCATAAACAAATATAAAATGTGTTACAACTTATGATAAAGCTGTCTGATCTGATCAAGCTGCACTCATGATCTATTTATTAAATTAATCGACTATTGATAAGATAGACATGTACCTGTAGTTGTCTCTTGTAAATATACTGAACGAGACAAAATTACTAAATTGACCATTTCCATGGGAAAACCAGCATAAGATTTAAGGAAAGCTTCTGGCTTTATATACGGCATTTTTGTCACAGGTACTGCATACATTATATACTCTAGATCTGTGAATTCTTGTGACAAATTATGTCAGAAGAAAGCCTGCATGACTCTCTGGTAAATGACCTGCTGACTTGGAATCCTGACAAAGCTCTTAAACTGTTTTCTTAAGACATGTAGGCACAACGAGGCAAAGTCTTCTGTCAAACTTATCTTTCAATTCATAATACAGAACATCAATGAATGCCAAGTTGTTCCCTAAACAACCAGAGTGCCCTAGCTGCAATGCTTTTCAAGTTAAGCAATGATATTTTCGCTCTTCTTTGTTCTCAAGCTACATGTGGCTTATGTCTATGCCAATGTCTAGATCATTCCGCTGCATGCGTGCAATGCCTGAAGTAGAATACCATCAACCGAGGATACTGAAAAATTGTTACTATCTTGCAGTTTGGTTGCAAAGGTATTGTAGGCATCTCCTATGTTTTTGTAGGATAGTTGTCTGTTGGGGTTAAAGGTGATAGGGGTTAAACATCATCAACATTCTAAATAAATGGTATCCACTTGTTATGGACTCTAATGCAGTAACAGTATCAACCACAGGAAAGGCTTTATGTGGTAGCACCAGCAACATATCTGTCACGTGCTAGTTTATCAACTGAAATTCTACTCATGGCGTCAGCGTTGCTTTGATTGTTAGCTGAGCGGTGCAATACTTTCATATGAATTGTTTCAGTTCTTCCAACCAATGCGCAATTATGACAGTCAAAAATAACCTTAACCTCATGAGCCACACAAGGCTGTTATGGTTATTTAGTATCATGAATCGTCTGAGAGATAGTGTCTATGAAGATGACATAATTTCATTACAGCTATATGCCCTTTTCTTGTTGTCCAGTATTTTCTCTGAGGTTTCATAAAAAATGACTTGTATAGCAGATTATAATTTCTTTTCCCATCATGAATTTGTAAAATAATGTACCTGTGGCGTAGTTTGGGGCATCAGTGTCCAACAACAATTAACCTTCAAGACGGAGATATGTAAGGAACTGTAACTAAAGCGCTCTTCGCACGCAATAAAGCTTCTTGATGCATTTTCTCCCTCTGGAAAGCCTTTTTCGTGTCAGCAAGGTCTAACAAACACGAGTTAAAAATACCCTAAATGATCGCTAGTATTATTAAGAAAGCTTAAAATGTAAAATACTTCATTCTGGGTTTTAGGTCGAGGCCAGTTTCTTTCACTCTCGGATAGTGCAAAATCTGGTAACTGCATGCAAGCATTTAGTTCATTGGCGTAGTGCAAAAAGAATTGCTTCCCCTTCCTTATTTGTTTGAACCTTTTTGCTTTCACTTCTTGTTTGTCTCGGCTGTTCGATGCTATCTTCAAAAAGACTTTGTACTAATATAACAGTATTCTTTGAAATGGTATATCTGGAGGAACAGCTCGAGTGGAAGGCAAAAAACTCTGAAGATCTGGCTTACATGCGATTCCTTATATTTGCTAAAATACATGACTGCCATTTAGAAAGAGTGTCTTGTTGTTAAAGTCTACAATTCCTTGTAAACCGTCTTAGGAAGTCAAGCCTTATTCTGTTGTGATCATCCGTGGCAACAGCGAAGCAGTCCCACAAAAAAGTGAGCCGATCTGTAATGTTTGCTAATAGAGTTTAAGTCAAGTAAAGTATATCCTCCTACAATATATACACTTTCATTATTCGCAACTTCAGTCTTCTGAATGGTCTTCAATATATTTCCAGGTTACTAGTGTTAGCAATGCTGCTGCGACATAAAGGCCTTCAATTCAAACAATTGAAATATACTTGGTATTTACCACAGGTTTTTTCCTTTTGACTACCTTTTCCAACTTTGTCTTACTTTTCATGTAGAAATGTAGAAAAACAGTCGACCTAGTTGGCCCTTTGATGTTTGACTCATCATTCTAAGCACTTGCCCCTCCTCCAGGTGAAAGCGACGTTGCACTACTCTGAGATTGGGTTCGCGCTACTGATAGTGAAGCGCACACATTGATTACTGTTACACCATATTTCACACTGCTGTCTTGTTTGCTGTGCAAGGGGTGCATTGGGTTATGGTCACTATTCAAATGCTTTTGACTTTGTGCACCGTCTGGAAATCTTTCTGGGATTCCCTTAAGTTTTAATATATGAAATAAGACTTATCGAATTCTGACAGGTTTTCTGTAAGCCCTACAATATCTAGCTGTAATATTTAATTTACCATTAAGATATCTTATTGCCTCAATAAGACCATCTATTTGAATATTAAGTTGTTTACTTCTAAATTCATTGATTCTTCAACTTTCAATACAGAACATTTCCAGCCAATCCCACAAAAACACAAGAGGATTTATGATTATTGTTTTGATCCGGCTTGACCGTATTACATTACCTCATTATATTCAAATACCGATTCAATATTGCTATTTCAGCAACTAATTACCTTATTGATTATAGGTATCAAAGACTTGTCCCGCAAAATATTTCCATTTATTTAACACGAAAATGCAACAGGCACTTGCTGATCCTAAAAGGACATTTAATACTTGTCTTTGGTTGTGCATTCAACTTTTGCTTGAACAACAGCTACAGCAAAGTTCTATCTTCTCTAGTATAAGTAACCAGTTCATTTGTTTTGGGTTTTTTATAATAAGTCCAATGTGCAAAAAAGTGCCAAAAGAGCTATCAGATGATATACAAAATAGTTATATATAATAAAACGCTTTAAAATCCTTTACAGCAATGAACATCTATATAAGTTGTTAAGTAAAACGCAACAGTATAATCAACAACAAAGCAAAAGTATAGAACATATATAGAGAGGTGAATATACATGTACACTGATCATTGTCTGATTGGCTGCTATCTTTCGATCATACTAAACAAAGACAAAATCAATACACAGATAAAAACGAATAATACTTATATATCATAAAAAATAAAAATATACTACAAACGTATATAAGAGCCACTGTTTACGATAATGTTGTAGGTTTTAATTGCTATATCTCAGTATTATATTTCTAGATTTCAATCTAACTGCTGCGATGTTGTTAAACAATCTTCCCGTGTACTATACGAGCATGAAAGTTCAGGAATGTAGACCGATGTTTTAAACTTCACTATCGCAACACCAATACACTTAAAAGCACGTAGTGGATTTTCATTATAATCCGCAGTTCATACAAATTCTTTACCATGAAATTAAATCGAAACTTGTAAAACGAAAACTGTAATACGATAATTGTAAATAAAAGATTGTGGTAGAGACTTTGTCATAGGAATCGGAGGATTTCAAACAAAGTCTTAACAGTGGGTGAAATAAAGTATCATGACTGACAATAAGGACACAATGAATCACTTGAAGTATGAATCAGGTTATAATGAGAAGAAATTACCAATCAAAAGTCAAAATATGATCTCAGTGATCAAATCTTACCAATTGCAAATTACTGCTACTGGAAGTGAAAGAAAGGACTTCGAGTCCGACTTAAAATTAAAGACCAGATTTCTATAAATGAAAATCATTAATGCATTTTTATTAAAAATGTACTATTAATTTTGTTTTTATATATAAAGGTAAAATATCACGAAGATCACTAGATGCAAATGTCTGCAAATAGTTTAATGATGGAATGTGATAGAGGATATTAATTTTTGAATGTCTATGATAAATAAATGTGAAATATCCAGGTGATGCATATTCTACAAAATGAATAAAAATATGTATTCTTATAAAAACATATACTTTTTTTTGTAATCGAATATTTGCTTCATTACTTTTAAAGTATTTTGTCAATGTATTATTGTGAGACGGGTGAATATAGTCAAATGAAACAAAACTTATGCGTACATAATTGTCTATTGACAAACACGGAACAAATTAAGAGAAGAGGAGTCTTAGTCATGTCTGTGAGGTATAAAAGTATACACTGTTATTATTAGTACAATCCTGACCCTGCTATACCTATGATACTTGTACTATACTCCTCTACCTCTTGGAAAGAAAATTAAATGTATGAATTAATGTTATAAACCTAGCTTGTAATTGAGAAAAAAATGCACACTTAAATCACACAATGAAATGAATTGATAAACAAGTTGTAATAAACAGTATTGCTTGAACAAGGGAACGGTTAGTGTTCATAAACTTGAGCAGCTGCAGGGTTTTCCACACTGGCATCACAAGGTTTCCTGATGCTGACATCAACCTCGTCCGAAAGATAAAAAAAATTCATCAAGCTCAATCTTTAGGTCCAATAAGCAGGGAGTATTTGTGTGAGTTTACCAAACCTGATCATGAGCATATATGCTTTGGGAATGTGTCGATTCTTCGTTGCTTGCTCATTCGGCTCCTCATCAGGGTTTATCCTAGAAATGAAAATATTTGGATTTGGTAGGGGTCAGACTACTCTCCCTGATTTAGTCTGGAGAGAAATCTTTGTTAGTTGTCTGACAGCTGCTAGTTCGATTACACGTTTGTGAGAAAGGAGTAAAACATCTTCCACATCCTTCAATTGTTACCACTCGTTATGGGCTGTAACGCATTAACAAAAGAAACCACAGGGAAGGCTTTCTGGAATAGTATTAACAACCTAGTCCATCATCTGGTGTCATTGTTAGTTTTCCGATTTCCCATTCCAAATTTGTATGTAACGTCGTCTGAAGCATCTGTGCCTAACACGAATAAACATTCAGGACAAGGATATGGTAACCATGTTTTCTTGCTCAACTAATAGGCTAGGTAACCTCTAATATGTCTAAACCCCATGAGCCACACAAGACTGTTATAATCGTCTGCCTAACAGATAGTGTCTTAAGTGTCGACATAGATTCACCATAGCTAAAAACTCTTTTCCTGTAGTGCATAATTTATTCTGATGGTTTAAAAATCATGCCTTTCATAGAATATGCCAATTTCTTTCCTATTCCGAATTTGTGAAAGCGTTGCGTATGTAGCGGCGTCTGAAGCATCAGTGCATAACAATGTGTGTATTCGTTTGGTCGATTGGCAAGCTGCAAGAGTAATCTTAATTTGCTCGTTTGCAGTATGGAGATGTCCGGTAGATCTCCATTGACTACTTTCCAAATAGCAGGTAGACAATGGAGATCTGCTAGAGTTATTCAGGTCCAGTTCTGGAGGTAGCAAACGAATACACCCTAGATTTCAACTCAATAGCCATGGCCCATATCTTTTGCTGGGAAAATTGTGTTTATTATCTCTTTCGAGATAATTTCTTTAATACACAATGGGAACGAATTTTTAACGGTTATACTATTATAGTCAGGATCATCAATCCATCACTTTACACTTCCATCCTTTTTCTTTGCAACTGACAACCTATCTTAACCTGATGGCTGCATGCATCGAGCTTTGTTCCTCCTCATGATGTTGAAGTCCAAATAGCGTTACGGTGCACCATACGGGTCAAGGTGATGTTGTAATGCAGCAAGTCTAAAATGTGAAACATTGAGCAAACATATGCTGGATTTTTACACGCAACAGTTTTGTTTCTATTGCTTTATTGGCAAGATCTTCTGTCGCCCTTTTGAAAAATTCGACGAGATATTCTGGTAATGTGAAATCACTAGCTGAATTTACATAAACTCCTGAGCTTTATTTAACGATGGGTCTAATCACTCACGGATTATGCTCAGTTTGGCAACTGTATACATTTATTTCAGTCATTTATGAGGAGCTTATAGGATTGAATCACTTTTCTTACATGTTTTAACCTAAGAGTATACTATTTTCTTGCATAGGCTATACTATGTAATCTCCAGGAGACTTTTTTCCAATATAACTGGTAACTTTAAAATGTTATTTGGAGAAATAACTTGACTGGATGGCAAAGTGACTCTGGAGATCTGGTAAACATGCGATTCCTTATCTGCTTAGTTCTATAGATACAAGACTGTCATTTCTTGTAAAGGTGGCGATTTACGCGTGGAGGAATTAACATGAGCTACAGGGTAGGTTAAAAAATCACGTAAATACTCTCGGCGTGTATGATAACAGATTTTGAACTTTAATGTTGATATTGCGCATTCGCTTATTTATTAGTAATACCCACACATATTGTTTGACTATAGAAAACCCACACTTAACCATCATCTTAAGTAACCGCTTTTACAGTACGTAGTGTCTTGTTAATGTATTCAATTCCACTATGAGGCCCCAGGAACCAGAGTCCTTTTATGAACTCATGACAACAGCGCAGCAGTCCTATGGAAAAGGAAGAGGGCCAATTCGTTATGTTTGCCTTTAATGAAGCCTTGTATATTATGTCCTCCTGTACCTATAAGCTCCTCTTTGTTATGGCGTCCACTCTTATCTTAAACATTTTTAATGATAACAAGTGTAAATATTGCTGTTGTGTCTATAATGGCTTTCAAAGAAATTAAAATAAACTTGCCAGGTACAGCTTGGCTCTTTCCTTTTTTACTTTCTTATCCTGGCTCAAAAATTGACCTTTCTTTTCATGGACAAAATTTAGGCCTGTTGACCTGGTCATTTTGTATTTAAATCATCATTCTGAGCTCTGGTTTCTTCTTCAGGTGCGCAGGTGTGAGCAACAATGCCCTACTCTGAGAATGGGCTTCGTGATTTTGAGACGCATACATGTACATTGCTTTCTGTTCACCATATATACGATCACTGTCTGGTTCGCTGGGTGCAAAGATTCCTGTCTTCTGATTTCAGTTTGTGTGACAACTGAAACTCTTATTGGGTTCATCCCTTTAATATATGGACTAGTTGTCTAATTCAATCACGTCCGCTGTCAGTTCCTTAATATCTAGATAGCAAACATATTATTTAGAGATTCCGTTGCTTTAGTAAGACTGTCCTGTAGATATGGGTCTGCAGTTTATCTGAAGATTCCACTGCAGTTGCCTTGGGTGTGTCTTCTAGAAATGTTACTAATATGTGATGGTAAGCACTATATTATCCACCAAAGAGTACCCTATCATTTTCAAAAACAGTTGTGACAAATTGTAATGCCTTGTTAATTAATATTCATATCCATGCTCCATACTTATAGCATGCTTTTCTGCATTTTTCAAAATGGTAGATTAAAGTCTACTGTTTAGCAAATCAATCCTTTGAAAATAAGCATCTTGGGTGCGTTTGGGATTCAGCTTCTGAATTTTACATATTTCTATTCTACAAAAATGCAATTTGGATTGGGCACAGTTCATTAATTTAGACTGCCCTTCTGCTTCTCGACCGGCCCACACATCCTTCATGACTTAGTTTCACATGTGTACTTAGTCGGGTATTGTTAGGCTGAGGAGCATCCCCATCTTATGAAGAGATCAAACTAGATCTATATTCGTACCGTTTTCTTCTTCCTGGCAATCTGTTCTGTAGCTAGGGGATTCATCAGCCATACAGTAGTGTTTCCAATAGTAGCCTCTGTTAGAGCTTTGCAGGTTTTTATGGCATGTGAAGGGAATATCGTGGACTTGCTGTGAACCCTTATTTATTCAAACTTCTTGTTTGTGGTATGCAGCAGTCCAGTAAATAGTACAAAGGTATATAAATTAGCGTAAAATATATTGCGAACTGGCATCTAAAACCGATAGATTGACACATGTTTTCCAGAGTTACAGACAGGCAATCAGTGTACTGATGTTGACTATGGGAATACTTCTTCCGGCTATTCAGCTGCCCACTTTATTTGAGAGAATAGCTTTCTTCAACAACTTGTTAGGTCCGGTGTAGATGCACCCTGTTTTACTTCTAAAACTGTTCAATGGTGACAAGGAAAAAATCTTTAAAGGATTTCATAAATATACATAAATAACTTAATCTATTTTGGCAGCTCTCTTTTTACTCTTCAAGGTGCGCTACTCCTGTGAACTGGCATCATAGATATTGACAGCCATTGTAGAATTACATTGTGCACCGTAATTTATTCTATAACATGTATAACATGAAAACCCAATAACTGATATCAAGCATAAATATCGAGAAGGTTGAAATTTCATCAACCTTCTCTACGCTTCATGTAATTGAAAATTATGTCTCAAAAATACCTCTAGTCAATAAAAATCACGCACATAAAAAGACACATTCGTATGAATTATACGAGTAAGTTACTGAAGCAGATAATAAAACCAAATTTAATGTGACCTTAAACTTGATTTGTTTACAAGTTTATTTTCAAAATGAAAGTACGTTCAATTCCGGTCACATGTTTCCGTCCTGCTCAAAGACAATCCAAGATGGCTAGGACGTGTTTAGCATGAACATAGCAAACGGCAAAATAAATCGTACTATCAAACTCGTTTATCAGAAAATCATTTTAAATAATTAAAAACTTTAAGAAAACAAAGAAACTATATTTATTGAATAAACACGAGTCAAAAACTTTTTTTGACAAAAAAATGTATCAGCCGGAACGGATGACTAAGTGTAGCCAACTCGACGAAAAAACAATTAAAGATTGTAGACTTTCCCGACGACGCCCGATATCATTAGACGTGAATTCAGCAAAACTTAACAATGTTTACTGTATACGAACCTCTTTTGATCGTCACAAAACAAACTAGGAGGAGAGGAGTCTAAAATAGGATCCTTGTTAGTGGTAGCTAAACAATTTTGTATAAAATCCAGGGGGGTTTCCCTATAAAAGAAAAAAAAAGCATGATGGGTAGAAATTTTCCGGTTTTTTAAGCGGTATACATAAAAATAATTTTTATTTAAAAAAAAAAAATTTAACTGCATAGACTATAGTCTTATCTTTAGAATACTTGAAAAAAATATGCAGAAATGTTTTTGAAGTTAATGTTGTGGTCTCTGATATAGACGAGGTAATTGTATAAACATCCGGATTTACATGTACATAATTTCATGACTTGAGTAGCAGGTAATGCAGCTCTCTAAAAACTGGCAAATATACCAAAACAAATTACCTAAAAGAAGATCTTATAACTTGATCTGTTAAATGTAAAGAACTTGAAATGGCCTATTTGGTCGATTTGTCTGCAATTTGCTAGTAAGGGGAGCTAGAAATGCATTGATGTTTAGCAAACTGGCCCATAATCGCCCACATTTACCCCATTTTTTCAATTGTCTGATACACTCTATTATCTTTTGATAAATGTAACAAATGATATATATGTAACAAGATTTTACAACTTTTTATAGGGTTCAGTTCTCCTTGTCCCTTGATCATCTGATAACTTACATGTACCAGTCACGTTATATAGAAAACCAAACCGTGTTTTGCACCACAACTGTGTGGTATGTACGATTGATTCAACTCCGATCCCGATAACATATTAAGGTAGCAAGGGACAGTTTTGAATAAAGTACCCGTCAATATTTTTGTAAAATTGAGAGTTGCTGTACTTGAAGGCTTATGAGTGTTGTTAAAATTCATGAAATGATTTTTAATGATTATCATTAGTTAGAGGGGTGTCTCTTGTTGAAATTGATATGCAATATGTAGGCCCCTTATGTTAGGTACATGAGAATCAGAAGTAAAATGCGAAACCTGTGGCTATGACTGCTGTGCTGACTTTACACAGTGAAATTGCAAGTAACAGACGGGAGGTAAAATAACACGAAAAGTATGTGGATGGGACATTGTAAACTATACACCGGTAAGTTTGTGACATATGATAGTGCAACATACACGCGGTACGGAAGGTCAACCCTCTGCAGGGAATTAGCTGGGAGAGGTCTAAAAAGCTGAATAATCATGAAAAATTAGCAAAATATGAAAGGGTCAAAATCTCATAAAAACCAGTATGTAGAGAATTTTGCAGGTTTTGATTAGTAATTTTCTTCAGAAATTGGTGATTGGCCTTATAAAGAGTGAATTAAAGGTATTTGTGCTGAATGGGAACTGAGGAAATTCTAGTTACAGAGTTCCGAAGACATGCATCCCTTGGCTACAATGAATTGTATCAAAATAACTGTCCCCTGCCACCTAAGCTACTGCATGGGAGTGTTGATTTACCTAAGTGGCGATCCCAGTGCACCCAAATGACCATGCAATATAGAAATATTACAATAAAATCATTATCATCAATTTCATTACTGATTTGTTATGAAGTACATTATAAAACTATTAATCAACTACATATAAGGGGTTGTAAGCCATTAGGATAAATCATTATTAACATTTTAAAATAATGTTGCAAAGCTCTTGATAACAGGTGGTCCATTATCAATATACCAAGAGCAATATTTTTCTTTTTAAATCAAATGTCCAAATCAAATATTGTTATGCTATATGAAAAAAATGTAATTCAATATTCTGTATTTAAAGAAAAGGTCAATATAAAATCCAAATCTGTAAAATATTTATAAGGACAGTGATTATAAAAAAAATGAATAATGGTTTTTCATTCACATATCAAAGACAAACATATTAAACAACTAATGATTAATAGAAACGAGTCAAAAATATTATATATATATTCCTTTAGTGTTTTACATTTATAATAGCTCCGTGTAAACTTGACAAGAATTGTGAAAGATTTACATTGCAGCTACATTATCAATAAAGCTACCCTCTAAAATCCCTTACGCAAGGGTCATGAATTAATTATACAATTTCATAGAGGCGTCCTCGATCACCCTAATCATGCATTAATGTTGTCTACAAGATGTCTATAATTACACGACCGAATAATATATGAGTCGAGACAGCTACAAACTTCACTAAAGGGATCATACACTGCTTGATACCTGATATATGAAGGGTGGAGTAGCTCTTTTAGAAAAAAGCTCAATACAATTATTGCGACAAAAGTGGTATGAAAGGTAACTTGAAAAATATCTGTGTTCGGCAACTATGCTGTAAATATGTCAATAAACTTACTGCTTGCACCATTGCCACCTATATTTCTGTTTATATAATTTTTGATATGCAAAATTGAGTTTTACAACGATCAAAGTTGTCATATTCAAATATTGCTCTGATCCCCCCTTATTCTCGAGGATATCGCATGACTATCTTTCACTGACCCTTCTCGGCATTTGAATAAACAGGTATAGAGTCAAAAGTACATGTGTATTCAAATCTACTTCAAAAAAAAAAAATCCACATCCCATTTTCATTTTTCTAAAGTTTCTGCAGTGCTTCTTCATTTCCACATTAAGTTCAAACATTGACAAATTTTCTTTTAAATGGTAACAATTACAATTCAATTAGAAAATCACATAGCGTTACCCTTTTTGTCGGTTTTATTTTTTATGCACGTTTTCTTTTTTTAACAATAATCTGTGCATTGTAATTTGAATAAAATTCTTATAATTATACTTGCATCAGGATAAGTCGAATAAGTCATCCATTTGCATTAACTTTATTGGGACTCTAAAACGGCCTGCTATAGTTGAATTTCATTGCATCAAATAGTATTACATCGTTACCAAATGAAATATATCAAATCGTGTAATCGAATGAATCTTGATCAGGATAAATACCGAGTTGCGTTTCAATGCGATGTGTCATGGTTAGTAACGCTTGGTTGTGTCCAATTGTAGAAGGCCTGACTCAAATAACTTATGAAGAGAAACGTTTGCATCGAACGCTAATTCACTATGGAGTCTTAAAGCTTTATAGAGTTTCCTTTAACTCTTTTCATCTAATGCAGCCGAGTTGTGAGGTGCTTTAGGATGTTTCTCATATGGCAAGTGCACTTGATCTCTCCATGCCCCAAGGATGGCATTATGGTTAAAGTCCCTATCGACCACCTATTGCACTGTGATAAATATGCTTCTGCTGTTTGGCTGTATGAGACATTCATGGGTGCAAAACGTCTTCTCTCAGAATAAAGATAGTATAGCCTTGGTGGTTATCGGAGTCTGCGATCAAAAGAGAGGGTGAGTAAAGTCATATGACACTCTCTTCCAGGAGTTTAAATGCTCTGAGTATTCAAATATCTGAGCATATGTCCTGTTCTTTTCCATTAATCCCTATTCAGATAAACTAGTAATCTGTACCATCCAAAGCAAGGAATGGTATTGGAAATTCAATACTAATTGCCAAGTTCTTGTAGATTCCTAATATTTTTGTATTTTGTATCCACGACCAAAACTTTTTGAAGAATGCAAATGACCAATTTCTGTTTCAACTGTACGCCTAAATCGTACCAAGTCTCAAAAGCTTTCCATGTTTTATGGGTCAAGTGTAAACTAAGCGCTTTTTGTAACACACTTCAGCAACAATGTTTGACCCTATAGGTTTGACCCTACAATATGTATCACCTGTTGCAAGGTGTCTCAGGGACACTTTCCGTTGTAGTGCTTAAGAGATAAGTTGAATCTGGTGACTTTCCACTCTCAATAGCTTATAGTTTTTATCCTCAGCAGATCATCATCAAAAAGGTGTGGCTTTGCACTTAAATAGTTCGTGATGTTGATGCACATTTAAGCTTTAAGTGAGTATCAAAAAGACAAAAGAATTTACCAATCTCTTTAACTTCTCTTAGGCCAAGGTTGCAACTAGCTACATGTACAGAATTATCTGGCTGTTCTCCAGGCACCAGAGTCATCAAACAGTCTTAAACTAAAGTCAAAAAGTTGTATACTGTCTTATTGTCTTGTGACTGAAAGCACAAAAAAATGAAATGCTTTAAAAAACCGTGTCTCTATATTTTATCAAACGCTACAAATTTTAAGCGTTGTTAATGATATATTAAATTGTTATGAATGATTGCAATTTTAACATGTTTTATGGTCCTGAGGCCTGGTCATTTGCGATTGAGAGTTTACATTGTATGTTTGTAACTCTTCCTCTTTAAGGATGACACATTGTTTTGAAGTTCCTCTCTTGTCATCCTTTTAATAGACTCATCATGGAGTGATTTTAAAATTAACGGTATGTTCATGAAAGTAGACATAAATGTATACCTCTTCTTTTTCAGAATGAGAGTTTCAGCATGTTAAAATTTCTGTAGATAGTCATATGCTCTGGAGTGTTTAGCATATCTATCTAAATGGTTTAATTTTGCTCATCATGAATGGAAACCAACATTTCAAATTTGATCAGTGTATTTGGCTGTTCTTGCTGAGACGTTGTTAGAGACTCACAATTAATAGCAACACATTCGGCGTAAGGTGACACATTAATGCCATTGCAAAGAAATTATATCGATTCCTTTTATATGAGATTTTTGCAAGTTTTATCATTGTGTCCCTAGAACTTGAAAAATAAAACTGACGACTATATGGTCAATGGAACGTGAATCTATCTATTAGAGTCCGATCGTAAAACAAATCGTGAACTCATTCGATCTTCATCGTGAAACTTTTTGCATCATATATAAATCACTGTGTATGAAAAATCAAAGCATTTTTTTTCTGTAATCATTTTCCTTTTAAATGAAAGTTTCGTCAAAACTATTGTGTTGGTGTTTAAATGTTAATAAATTTATGTGATAGTGTATAGAGATATCAGTTGTCAAGGTCATCTTTGAAAGAATTCCCAAGTTCTATGTCGTATACATAATCGAATAAGATGTTCACAGAGTGATATGTTTCATTAAATTTCAAAACATTTTCAATTAATGATCAAATATATTTTATGGTCTCGAAAGATAGATAGTGTTTTCACGGAAAAATCAACTTTCTTTTTTTTTTATCAAGGTTACTACCAAGAGAAGCATCGCAGTTTTTCTTCTGTTTGAGTTCTGGCAAGATCATACGAAAAAAGTATGGTTTTCTGAATATGAAAAATGTTTAATTTTCGATTATGGTTGGACGTATACTAGCGTACTTTAAAACAATACGTATCCCTGTTTATAGCTGATTTAAATACATAAATTAACAAGCTCATTTGTAAAAAATGTTTATTATTTTTATTTATATACATAAGCTTTCGACTTGTACACCTTGTCACGATCGCTTTCCATATACGACATGCGTTTTGTATGTATTAATCATGTAATATATCCTCCTGTGAATATAATGATGCTGTTCGAGTTGGTGCTATTAGAGTTAGGGGTCAAATTTTTAAAGCTGAACACGATTTGTAAAAAAGCATAGGCCATTCGATTTTTCCTATCTTCCAAATAAGCACAAGGGTATGTAAACCCTTCGCATTTATTACATCTGAGTGCTCAGTTAGAACTCATTGCGATCAGATAAAGTACGTTGTCACAGATTCCAAATTTTTATCCTGTAGTTATTTAAACTTGCATTTTCTGTTCGTTTGTAAAAGCTTTGTCACTTTAATCTTATATCAAATTTAACATTTTATCGCAACCGAGTAATAGATTAATCTGTTGATACAGGCAAGATCTTCTTTGAACTGTGAAAAGATGACAAGAATAAGTTTTAAAATAATTTCTGTTTTGCTTATTGTGTCTAAGAACTCAATTGAAAATACCCGCATATACAAAACTAAGTACCTATAAATGCCCAAATTTCCAATTGAAATAGGTCCATGTAGATGAATTTATATTGACCAACATCTAAGACAATGTACAATGTAGGATTGTAATATAATTGATGATTAATTCCATTAAATGAACCTTTCAAATTGTATACTTTGCAAAAAATAGAAAATTTGTCGGGTTTCAATATTCAATGTTAAAAAGTTTAACGAGCTGATGAATACGTGTGATATTATTTAGTTACTTGTAAACTAAAAGCATTATCAAAATTGTTTGTTTTGTGTTTTTGTAAATACGTGCATTACATGTACAGTATAGAATAATCCCTATATGCACGTACCAGGGACCTGCAGGCATGTTCACGAAGCTATCTAAGGACTATTGGTGTATCTCTCTAACTATTTTTAGAATCGGTAGGACAACGAAGTAGTGCCTTTAACAGGTCGGGTACACTACCTTATATGGATAGCATTATTTAACATGTGACAGTATTTACAGATTATCTGCTTTAAATTTTTGCAGTTTTTTTTTAATCTGTACTAACAGATTTTGCACACAAGAATAAGACAATACCGTTTTAATCACTCAGAACAGCTGTCGCACTGCGCAGCTACAGTCTTATTTTGAAGATTAAAAAAAATGCAAAAATATAAAGGAGGTTATTTGGGGTTCTCTCTACAACAATAAGTTGAGAAAAAGTTGGAATATTGCTCATTTAAGTTGTAACTTTGCCTCAAATTAGGGTACGCTATTTTAATCAGTCGGCATGAGATCTATTTTTTGAACAAGAAAAATCCAGTCTATACTTAAAACTCCTGTGTCTATGGAAACACATTGGCGTTATATTTTGATAATAAAAATAATAAATGTCAATTCAAAACAACCCGTTTTGAATTTGATATACATCTCTTTACCTGTCTCATGTTTGTTTTATGGGGATTGTTCTAGTTCTCTGAGTATAAAATAAAGTATATTCTTTTACAAAGTAGGGATAGGGGTCCAAAAAAGTGATTGTCGTAAATTGAAAAAGAATACACATGCAATGTACATCCATGGACACAATAATGTCTTGTGGATTTTTAGATCCATTTAAGAATAGGGTGCCTTACTTTGAGAGAAAGTTATAAGTTAAATAATCAAGCTTAGACATTTTTCTTAACAAATGGTTGTAGAGAGGACACCAATGAACCCCCTTCATAGTTTTTCAGATTTTTAAATTTTAAAAATAAGTTTTTACCTGCGCAGTTCGACGGCTGTTCTGGGTGATTAAAAAGGCATTGTCCTGTTCTTGTTCACATCCCCCTTATTAAAGTTCGCAATATTGATTATTAATATGTATTTATGGTTTTTTCGAGATAGATTACAACCAGTACTAATTCTTATTTAATCTGTACATTTATTCTATATATTGAAGATTACAGGTTAGTTGTGTTTGTAGCGTTAATTCTATTAAAACCGCGTGCTTATGAATTACTTGAATGACAAAAGTATCAAATGTTAATTTATTCTCAAAGAATGCACTTTTGTTGTTTAGATGTGAAAACTAAATATGATTTTAGTAGGTTATCTTAAGATGTGTCCTAAGTTGGTCTTAGGATGTTTGTAACTTTTTTCCTAAGTCATATCTTAAGTACACACTTTGGTCATATTTCAGGAAAGTTTGGTGACAATGCCTGAGCATTGGTAATGGTAGTTCGTAGTAATTATTGGGTGTTTTTTAAGCAAATGAAAGAAATGTGTATTTGCTTGATTTTTTATTACATGTGATAGTAATTATTTTCAACAAAAGGCGTGACATGTATTATCAAATTACTTTCAATTACTCTCAGTTAAACACTGATGTATAAGAGGGTTTTTCGATATGTAATTTGTACTGTAGCACAGTGAACGCGATAACATTTTGCACAATTTCCTTCATAATGATTCTCTTAAATAGCTCTATTCAATATCTTTCAATCGGTATAAACACAAACCTTCAGCTTCACATACTTTTACATTTATAGTCATTTTTAAAGACCAAGTCGTTGAGAACTGTTGGAAACGGGTTGAAAATTATGAAGAAATTAGATCTTATATATTAGTCTGCTCACAGCTCGGTTTTTCAGTGAATGTACACTGAAGTTACATGTATACGCCTAACGGCTTGAATGCCGAATCTGAGCCTTAGGTTTCGAATGCTGGAGGAAGTTAAAGATTAAAAGCAAGTTTAAGTTTTAAGTGCAAGTGTATTCTGATGGCTAGATCTAAGTGTTAATGGTTTTATCTTCACTAAACGTCAATGAAAAATGCATTTTGTGATGCACTCGACAGGATTTGATGCTTAATCTGAGCTATAAAGGTTGGATGCTATATAGTAGTATCTTGCAAGAAAATGTAATTATCAACAATGTAATGCTTGCAGTAAAATTTGCGTATATTTTTTTCTACAATGTCTCTACTTTCATATCCCGCACAAATCACCAAAAAAGGCATTTTATTGTTTAAATCATGGTATGTGGTGATAACAAACAATGTTCAAAATCAAAAGTCCAAAGGAAAAATACAAAACGAGAGCAGAGCAAACACGAACCTCTTAATAAGTTTAGAGGTAGGATCAGGTGCCATGAAGGAGTGAGCATCCTCTACTGACTGGTTATATCCTTCGTGTGCTCTTTGTTGTAATCGGAAAAAACAGAAAAGTCCGTAGACAATCAGGTATTACATGTAATTATGGTCTAACAATAAAAATAAAAAACGTCAGTCATCATGCGACCCAGTGGAAGATTGTATTTGCTGACAAGGCCGTTGTATCGATCATAGAACTTCCGAAAAGATGACTTCAATTGAGACTGTTGATAGTCCTGTTATATCAACTTTTTTGTCAGTAGCTCGCCTCGCCCTAGAAACTAGTCATACGTAGAGCATGCTGTTGCGTATCGAATAAACTAAGAGACAAAAACTACATATGCAGGCGATGAAGGAAAATTGACTATAAAAAAAATTGAAGTAATCACGTTTATCATAAACTTTTGTTGTTAGGTGACCATCAATTTCCTTTCCAGTAAGATATCAAAATATGAAACAGATGACGAAAACTCTATGGTATCTTTTTTCAAGTTCAGTGGGATATATGGAGTCGACGCAAGTAGAAAAGTAACAATTGTTAAATGATAATACGTCGTTGATATACCTGATTGTGATATGAAACAAATGATATAAAACAAAATATGATACAACAGCATCTTGTATAGAATAATTGTATCGTAAATTATAAAATGGTATTGTACAAAAGGATATAAAGGTGATGTATTGTCTCAATAAGCTTTATAATCTTTGATTACCTAATTTTTTTGCAGTTTAAACAAATAAACACTTCATTTTCAGAAGATCATCCAGTCACCGCACGATCTAAAACAGTGCATGGTTTGTGCATGGGTGATAATATAACAGTACAATAGAGGAAAACGTTCTGCAATGTTCGAGGATTTGTTGAAAATATATGTGCCTGGGTTTCATACTTACATTTATTTGATACTTCCTACTAGTGCAGTGGGGTTTTTTTCCTTTGCATCTTATCTAACGTGTACGGGTATATTAAATAATTACTTGAATGCGGAATGTGACATGTCCTATTTCATGGTTCAATATATTTTGTAGGTGTGTATCATCTGTTGTGATATATTGTACCATATGATACAATTTATCAATGCATCATTTGATACAATATCATATTGTAAAAAATGGCACAATATATTGAATCATTATACATGTACAAAATAATTTCATATTATATTTTGGAATTTAATATTGAGTCATATAGTATTATTTAATGTTGTATCATGTGATACTTACTTCTATCATAATATTTTATGTGATACATGTATGACACAATGCAAATGTATGCTTTATTAAATTGTATCTTATCATCGATTAATTTTTAATTGAATGAAATTACACAATCTGGTATCATGTGATATTTTGAATAAGTTTACACAGTATATTGTTGTTATAATTTTTACACATTATTTAATCTTTACATCATTCGACGTGGATGAAATATTAGAGGAATTTTAAACATATAATAAAACATTTCCACAGAGCAACTTGTGTGGAGTAGGACAAAGAGTTGAAAAGGTTTTGTAAAAATCAGAATAGATCAGAATTTGCATTCAAAGCTAGTTCTATGCAATCTATTTAGACACATGGGGTTAGGGGTCCTTTTTGCTGCATTCAATAACCAAAACCACGTTTTTTATACGAAACTGCCCATATACCGGTATTTCTTCATTAATAGTTACATCAACCTTTCATGTCTGTATGAGTAAAGACTAGTATTTTCTTCAATAATTATTGGTAACCAGCACCGTGAATCAAACCCACATTTTAAAACTGCTCTAAAACGTTTTACCTATTCTAGCATCCAGGAAATAAAAATCAATCTCCGTATCTAAAGCTACTGTTGCTCTGTAATTCATATGCATGGTTTAATCAACGATAAATAATAAGTTAGGACCAGTATCGATCTACCTTCATATGTGACTACTCAAAATAACTTTAACCTGCTCCAAACACTTTATCGTTCAGCATGATAAATCTTAAATTTGGCTCAGAATCAGAATCTAGGCCTTTTCAGTACATTAATTTCACAAGATTCACCATCATTTAAAACTTAATAAATATTGGGCCAGCGTAATAAATTAAGATATGACCATCAGAAGGCACCTGATCCAAAAACTTTAACCTGATTAAGCATTTGAAATTTATGCTTCGGATTCTGCATTCAAGTCTCCTAATTTAGTCATTAAGATAGCCGTGAATTTGATTATTTGAAACGGTTTCTCGAATTCACAAATCAATGGCATAATGTTTTGTAAAAGTTAATTTCAATTCATTATCTTAGGGAAAAAACATAACATACCAATCTCATCATTCTTTAGAAGCAGAGAAAATCAAGAATTTCGAAAAATACATTTGAATGATATTCATTTAATCTTTGTACAATATAGCCGTACATCATTAAGAATGTGTAACTTTTGTTTCTTTTATAGAAAAGACCTGATATTTTAACATAATTATTACAAGTGTGCAAGCTTTATGCACAACAGATATCGGGCTCATATCAAAAGGTCAAATGTCAAATATGATGACGTCATCTACAATTTTCATCAATTTACCAAATATCTAAATCGTAATTAATCTAAATCCCAATGTCAATTTTTATAACTTTGATATATATTATTAATCAGGTCATGACAATGCTATTGAAATTTGAATTATAAAATTGTTGTATAGTTATAGTACCTGGTGAATGCAAAAGGTTGTTTCTGGAAATGACTAGACTGATCAATAATCCACCATTAGAAGAGAGAGTAAATGGTTTTGCAGTCATGGTAAACCCGTCTCCAAGGCAGAGTACACTTAGAAGGGTAATATTAGTAACAAGAGGCCAATGGGCCACATCGCTTACCTACGGATCATATGCTTTTGATATTTGCCAAATTCAACTTACATAATATTCGGGCTAGTGTTACACTTTTGCCTTTTTCGTACACACTGACAAAGGTAAGATCGGTGAAGCTGAAGCCACATAAATGTCTATCAGCTTACATTATAACACTCGCTAAAAAACAAAATATCCATGCCCGTATTATCCTGATTATATCCAATCTAACATTCATCTAAATCTTGTGTATCAGTAAAATAAGTCTGATTTCGGCATTGTTTACATGCATTCCAATGATTTGTCTCCCGACATTGATCTTTTTGTTAAACATGCTTGTGACGTCATCAATGATAATTATACGTAATACAGAGAAGTCGAAGATATATTCAATTAGAAGAGTTTCTAGTGACATTTTACGCCGGTAGTTTTTATAATTAAAACTAGAGATAAAGCAAAAATTGACATGTTTCTGATTTAAATATGATGTCGTCGTGACGTCATATTGACGTCACATGGATCAGAGGAATTTTAACTTAATCGATCGCCGAGAGTTGCCTTATCATACCCGCGATTTCAGTTTTTGTGAATAATTAAAATATCTTCCTTTGTAAAATTGGATCTTCAGTGTGGCCCCACCCTACTCCTCAAGTATTTGATTTGATTTGAAAGAATTTGAATAAACATTATCTTAGGTTGCTCTCAGTAAAGTTACAGCTTTTCTAGGCAAATGGTTTTTAAATAAAGATTTTTAAAAGATTTTTCTCTTTATATTCCTATGTAATTTTTGCCCCCATCCCCAAGTTGTGACCCCTTCCTACACCAGGGAATCATAATTTGAACAAACTTGCATCTACCCTACCTGAGGATGTTTCCACACAAGTTTCAGCTTTTCTGGCCAATTGCTTTCTGATAAGATTTTTAAAGATTTTTCTCTATATATTCGACCTCCCCCCCCCCCCCCCATTGTGACCTCACCTTACCCGGAGCCGGGTATCATGATTTGAACAAAAACAAACTTGAATCTGCACTACCAGTAAATGCTTTTAATTTACACAAGTTTCAGCTTTTCTGGCCAATTGGTTTCTGATAAGATTTTTAAAATTTACACTATATCTTCCTAAGTAAAAGTTTGACTTCCCATTGTGGCCCTACCATACACCCCGGGATCATCATTTTCACAACTTTGAATCTACACTACCAGTGAATGCTTTTACATAAGTTTCACCTTTTCCGGCTGGTTGGTTCTGAGAAAAAGATTTTTAAAGATTTACACTATAGATTCCTATGTTAAAATTCGACCCCCATAGTGGCCCAACCCTACAACCGGGGGTCATGATTTCCACAACTTTAAATCTACACTACCTGAAGATACTTTTCCCGGCTGATTATTTTTGAGGAGAAGATTTTTAAGATTTACTCTATATATCCCTAAGTACAAATTGGATCACCCCTTGTGTCTTTGAATTTACACTACCTGAGGATGCTTCCACACAAGTTTCAGCTTTTTTGGCCAAATGGTTCTCAAAAACTTTCAATAACTCCTACATGTAATTATCTCCCTTTGAAAGGGGGTGTGGTCCTACATTTTCATTACTTTGAATCCCTTTTACCTAAGGGTGCTTTGTGCCAAGTTAGGTTGAAATTGCCCAGTAGTTCTGGAGATGATATCGAAAATGTGAAAAGTTTACAGACAGACGGACGACAGACAAAATGTGATCAGAAAAGCTTACTTGAGCTTTCAGCTCTAGTGAGCTAAAAATCAGGAAAACAATGCAAACGTTTGAGCAGTAGGTTATTTTTGTAATATAAGCTAAAATAAATATTATTTGGGTAAATTAAACATCTTGTTAGCATTATTAGCATTTCGAATACACTTATTAAGTCATTAACAATTTCTTATATTATAATGGCCGGGCTCTAAGACAGCTATTGAATTAATATTTTTATGTTTGACATATAACATTGTAAAACATCTTGGGGTTTGCAACATATACCTAATATATTTTTTTAAATAACAAACGGTGTATTATTTCCTACTTCTTTTCCATGATCATTTAGCTTGTCTAGGGGGGGGAGGGGGGGGGGACTCTAATATAAATTTTGACAACATCTTTACAACATTAGATATTAAGATAAGACTATAGTATACTTCAAGTTTTTTAAGAGTAGAAAAAGATTCTCGTAGACAATATCACAAGGGCAGACACGCCCAGATGAGGAACAAAGTCTTTTGGGGTCATAAAGTCTGTATGGAGCAGAGTCCAGCTGCACTTTATGTTCCATTGCCCTTGGTTACTAAGGGAATAAAGAGGGTTTGCAATGAGACTGAAGGAGGGAGGGTATATTCCTCTTTAACTTCCAAGAAAAAAAATAAAACAGTCTCAGTGAGTAAGACGATACCAATTTGTCTAGTAGGAGCCATGCCATTAGTTCGACATCACCGAGCTCCGAGCTCATTGTGTACTGTAGATTCCTTATTTTACCTGATTATTTAATTCAGCGATTCAACCACAGGTGCTTGGGGACGTGCCATGGTGCAACCACTATTGAAATAAAACGACTATTGAAATAAATTATTTCAGTAGTAGTTGGGAATGTATTTCATCAGAAAAATCACCTTGCAACCACTATTGAAATAAAACCACTATTGAAATAAATTAATTCAATAATGGTTTGGGACGTATTTCATTAGAAAAATTACTTTGCAACCACTATTGAAATACAACCACTATTGAAGTAATGGTTTTAATAGAGGCTGGGGATGTATTTCATGATAAGAACTATTTTACAGACACCATTAAAGTTCAACTACTATTAAACATGCATATACATTTGTTTTTATCTAACAAACAATTAAAATACACAATTAAAGTACTAAAGACTTGCATATTTTACGGTAATAGTAATCAAGACTATGATTTAATTGTACTTATTTCAGGATTTTCACTGTTGTGCAGAAATAACCAATCCTCGCAGATTAACATAAAGAATTGTTTTCATATTTTTTTTCTTTACCTTTCTCTTTCTATAGATATATCATGTTTTATGGAAATTGTAAATTATTTGTACTAGAAGACAGCGTTGTAAATTGCAAGAACTTCTATTCAAAACCCCTGGATATTAAAAAGTAATTTATAGTTTATATATCATTATAGATTTATGTAATAATGAATATCACTATTAAGATAAATACTTTTATAATGGTTGGGGATGTACTTCATTAAGACCAATATTGAATGAAATTAATTATTTCAATAGTGGTTGGGTATGCGTTTCATCATAACCACTATTGAAATTATTATTTCAATAGTGGTATGTATGTATTTCATTACAACCACTATTGAAATAATTTAATTCAATTGTGGTTAAGGATGCAGTTCATTACAACCATTATTGAAATAAAATATTTCAATAGTGGTAGGATGTTATTTTAATGCCTATTATTCCGACTGTGCATAACACTTTCTGTTCCAGATGACAGGTGGTATAGCTAACATGACCATATAGAGGTAAATCAAATAACATCATAATAAAAAAGGAATTCATCATCTCATAAGACATACTTCTTATATTCAGAAACTCCCCTAGCAGAAGGGAAAGTGTTACAAACAGACATAATAATAGACAAAAAACTGAAATGCATCACTAACCACTACTGTAATACTTTATATCAATAGTGGTTGAAATGAAAGGTATCCACCACCACTATTGAAATAAATTATTTCAATAGTGGTTGAAATGAATCGCATTCTTTACCACTATTGAAATAATATATTTCAATAGTGGTCGTAGTGAAGTACACCCCCACCCACTATTGAAATAATTTATATTAATAGTGATATTTATATTAATATTAATCAACAAATAATTATTCAATATACAGGGGGTTTGAATAGAAGTTCTGGCAATTTAAAAAATGTTCATTATTGTGCAAATAATATACATTATTATAGGACATGATATGTATGTAGAAAGAGATATGTAAAGGAAAAAATATAAATTTTCAAAGTAATATAAATAAAGAAATGCATTCTAAGCTACAATTGAAAAAATAATTCTAATAGTAGTTGTACTTTAACAGTGTCTGTAAATTGATTTTCAAATGGAATACATCCCGGAACACTACTTAAATATTTTATTTCAATAGTGGTTGTATTTAAAAAGTGGTTGTAAAGTGATTCTTCAAATGCAATACATTCCCAACCACTATTGAAATAATTTATTTCAATAGTGGTTTTATTTCAATAGTGGTTGCAAAGTGATTTTTCTAATGAAATGCATTACCAACCACTATTGAAATAATTTATTTCAATAGTGGTTTTATTTCAATAGTGGCTGCAACAGTGCCCCCCCCCTTCCACAATATTAACCCCCACATTCCCGAGTTATTTTTTCATCATTCATTTTTTTAATTATATGTTGTTATGTGCTACATTAAAAAAACACAATTAACGCGAAATAAGCTGTGTATAAAAAAAATACCACTGGTAAAAACTCTCTTTGTATACCAGTGGTATATATTTTTATACATTGCTTGTTTCGTGTTAATTGTGATTTTTTTGGTGTAGCGTACATCAAAATATAATTTTAAAAGTAAATGATGAACAAATACTTCGGGAATGTGGGGGAGAATATTGTATGGGGGCGTCCCCAATCACCTGTGGATTCAACTGTTTTAATTGCATCGAATCATGAGATTATGAAATCGCGCGAACGGCGTATTTTTATTAAAAAATTTCATTCAGTTCACATCCCTATAAACAATAAAAACGAGATTTCAAAATCCAGAAGATGTGCTTCCCTTGATTTGACGCGGAAATGTATTCGTCGCGTTTATTTAAAAAACTACAGTATGTGTATGAGAATTTCCAACTTCAAATTCCCTAATTTCCACCTCCATCCAACCCCAGATTGTGTTGATGTTTTGAATGTATAGCAATATGTATGAAAAAAATGTCCTTATGATATCATACTTTATACTCGTACTTGATTATGTATACAAGGTAATACAACTGGACTCTACCTTTCTATAAAAACAGGCCCATATCTGACCTCTAGTTTAATGATATGATTAGATATATGGACTTGAAATATACCGTAAGGATACTGTAAACGTACTATATTTTGCGTGTACAATATTTGGCGCTTTTTCAACAAATTAGCGTGGTTTTGATTTAGAGCATTTCTGAATGTACCTATTTAATATATATTTCACATTTGGTGATGTACTTGATTTAGCGGATGCCGTTTTCCGCCAAAAATGCTAAATAGAATACACAGCCAAATGTTATATGTTTACAGTATTATGCCTTGCATCACATTTAAAAGAAAATAGACCAACGGTTCCACATAAGGAATGAAAATATGAAGTTATTGCCTATGCCAAACAATCACCCTTTAGTTTGTAAAAATCATGTTTTAATCTGTAAAATTTACACTTTTTAAAAAGTGTAAAATTAACACTTTAATCTATACAATTCATGAAGTGTAACATTGTTACGAAATTATTGGGTCGAATGGTTTTATATGTATCACTTACAGCTCCCATGATTATCCATCAATCGTTGTAATTTATAATCATGCTTGAATGTGTTGTCATTCTTTCATCCCATATCAATTGTTCATATTCATACTTTGTATCTTATTCACGATGTTGTAATTTGAAAGTATGTTTTAACATCGGGTCCGAATGACCTCGATCCTCCATTGTATGCTTGCAATCATTTATCACGTTTTATCATTGAACATGCGTATGTCTTCGCTTGCATCATTGTTATAGTATAAAAGCTACTTGTACATGTACTTATCATATTTTGTAGATTGGATCCAATATTTTAGTAGAAATAACTCATATTCTATTCAAGAACTGCACCACGTGGACTTTCCTCGGTCTGTGTATTCCGGAAATGGCATAGGGTCGTTTCGGTTCAGCTATTGGCTAATTGAGGTTACCTAGGGGTACGTTAGTGCATATATACCCCCCCCCCCCCTCCATCGTCTGCTAATCGCCAGACGTATAATTAATAGTCTCCGGGCAACATCTATTGTTCTTCGTAAAGCCGATATACCCACTCCAGGTGGCAGATGTGTCCCAGGCCCGTTGGGTAATCATTGCTATTTAAAATATTATATTATAAAGCTGAGATACCCCTGTGGGCTACCTAATACCTTATGGGAAGCCTATGCGTGAAGTGGGATGTGCCATTTGGGATTATTATATAATTATAGGAAACGAGAGACCCATCATTGGGAAAATGGGAAAGAGAATATTTGTAGGGCTTTAAATAAGTATAAGTAGTTACTTTAATTATTTGTATAGGTAGGATTTTTATTTATGGATTGTGGGAGGATTTTTGACTATGAGAGTTTGTATGATTTTTCCATCATTATATCATTTGACCATTTCATTTTTTCATCTGAATAAATTATTGTTATATTGTTAATCCTGTCTTATTCATTTATTAATTATCAAATAAGGTTAACTTACAGGCGTGGAAAACCCACAAGTTTACTTACTCCCACCCGGGAGTGGAACGCAACAACATTTTCACTTTTTTCTGCAAAATTCACACTTTGATCTACAAAATTAACACTTTAAAGTGTAAAATTCACACTTAAATTTGTAAAAGTTCACATTTTAATCTGTAAATTTCAAAGTTTATTCAGTAAAATTAACACTTTAAAGTGTAAAATTCAAACATTAAAGTATAAAATTCACACTTTAATCTGAAAAATACACGATTTTACTCAGGAAAACTTTCACTTTAAAGTGTAAAATTCACATTTTTTTCTGTAAAATTCACACTTTATTCTGTAAAATTCATAATTTAAAGGGTATAATTTCACTTGATTCTCACTTTAAACTGTAAAATTTACACATTAATTTGGTATAATTTACACATTAATTTGGTAAAATTTACACTTTAATCTGTAAACTTTACACTTTAAAGTGTAAAATTTTAAAGTTGGCACCAATGCAACACAGTGGATTTCAGAAATTAAATGGTAAATTTTAAAGATAAAAGTCTGAATTTTACAGTAAAAAAGTGAATTTTACAAATAAAATTGTGGATTTTACACTTAAATCAGAATTTTTTTTTATAGATTTAAGTGCAAAATTAACAGATTAAGGTATAAATTCTACACTTTAAAGAGCAAATTTCACAAATTAAAGTGTGAATATAACACTTTAATCTGTAATTTTTCTCTTTTACAGATTGAAGTGGAAATTTTACACTTGAATCAACAAATCTTATAGATTAAAGTGTGACTGTTACATATTAAAGTGTCAGATTTACACTTTTAAGTGTACATTTTCAGGTTTAAGTGTGAATTTTACAAATTGAAGTGTTAAATTACACTTTTAAGTGTAAATTTTACAGGTTTAAGTGTGATTTTACACTTTAAAAAGTATGAATTTTAAACTTTAATTTATTAGTTTTACAGAATAAATTGTGAATATTACAGATTAAATAGTGAAGTTTACACATTAAAGTCTAAATTTTGCAGATTAAAGTGTGAAGATTAAAGTGTGGACTGTACACTTTTTAAAAATGTAATTTTTTTTTTAGATTAAAGTGAGAATTTTACATTTTGATCTGTCAATTTTACAGATTAAAGTGTAAATTTTACTGTAAATGTGTAAATTTTACTAATTTGAAAATGTGAAATTTACACGTAAATCCGCAAATTTTATGGATTAAGGTGGATTAAGGTGGATTCAGGTGTGAATTTTACAACTAAATTCGCAAACTTTGCAAATTTAAGTGTAGAAATTACAGATTAAAGTGTGTTTGAAGATCAAAGTGTGCATTTTACACTTTTACAGATTAACATTTTAAAAAAAACTATAAGTACAGACAGTAAAATTATCTTTTATTTCATTTCTTTTCTTGGAGAAAGTTAGAGTTATTGCCCTTTGGTACAACAGATTAGCAATTATATAAAGTTGAATACCCAAAACAAAGGAACCAATGAAATGTGTTTTATATTTAGCCATGTTTTGTATGTCAAGACATAACTGAGTTCTCATTTTCTAATTTAGGTGGAATAGCTACTCAGATGTCAACACTCGGTTCATTGGTACTCTCATTCCTTAAACGTCACACTGTACAGATCAAAACAAAAATGCGTATGATTTTCAAGATAATTTTTACTGGGTTACCAAAAGCTCCAAAAAAATTAACCCTTCTGACAACCAAAACTTTGCCATCCAAGTGAATAACAAGTATTATAAGACGTATTATTTATTCAATTTTGGTGCAGTTAGAATTAATCGAAATGGGACTTGTTCCACCAAGGGTCTTTCGTAATGCATATCAATATTATTACCACCCAACATTTTTTATATTCCTAAAAATGTTAAGGATGCATACAGTCGATAATAATTATTATATACATCACCTACAAGTGATGCAAACCAGGTTGCATTCCCACATAAGTTATAATGGCGTTGTAAAATTTCTGAAATCTCTTCTGAAAGATTGCAAAAACGATTTTTAAAAATTGTACAACTTTTCATGAAAGTTGTACAAGGAAAACGGCATCCTGACAGCGACTGTGACTGCCACAGCGACACTAATTATATAGTGTTTTTTTACGCAGAGCCCCACTGCATACTTTGTGCATGCTCAAAGAATACGCCGTCAAATGGCGTCCTAGGCAACCATACCGCAACAAGTGAAGATACCGCTGCATTGTTGCACTGCTGTACGAGACCCTACTGCACGCACCTTGGCGTTTGAACTTTTCATGAGTGTACAAGCGTGGCCTTAAGGAAGCAGCCCCGGTATGACAGAGGTTTAACAAAATAAATTCAATTTCTAGTACATTATCTGCTTATCATTTGTTCCAACTCTGATGAAATTAAGACAGAACAATGTAAATTTATTTATTTCACAATTTTTTACAAAAAAAGATATCGTAAAGCCAATGCTCACTAGTGATACAAACCGCTCGAATGTAAATATACAAAATACACAAAGTAGATTCCATACAGTTAATATCAGTCTAAAAATTGATCAATTTGGTCAATCACTCTTAAAACGATTGTAATTTCAGGGGTGGTTTCTAGAGTTACAAGACTTAACTTCACTGATTTTATTACCGAGAATCTGAAAAATTAATGCTTCATTTAATAATACAGTTGACAGTCTTTCAACGGTCCAAAGAACCAAAGGCCCTGTGATACAATATCTTTTTTTGAAAATATCTGCTTCAGATCTATTTAATAAACGTTTTTTTCCATATTTTATAAAGTTTAATACTGACTCGCAGTTCCATCTGTTTGGTCCAGAGCCAAAATGGATGCATAAAGATTTAAAGTATTTTATTCTTAATTTAATTGCTTCTCTATCAGTTTTGTTTAAAATATTACTCCCTTCAAAGTATACGCCACCACGTGAAAAGTCAAATAAAGAATTATCTCCGTCCTTAAAATTGACTACTTGATTTTCAAGAAATGCCCCCCTAAAAAAATTATAATTTACTTGTATTATTTCAAAATTCTCCTCATTTTTATCCAATATCATAAAATAATGAAAATATTGATATTTTAACATTTTGATTTTGCGACACACTTTAAATATGGTGCCAAAGCTAATCTGTGCAGCTTCCCTCTGCAATTTCAAACTGGTTGCACCTTCCAGCTTCTTCCAATCGATGTTGCTGATATCCATACCCTAAAAAATAAAAAAGTATAGTGATTTTTCCTATTAAACATGAGACCATGTATATATTAAAAAAATGTCAATATCTTAATGATCACAAACAGGAGGCCTACAGTTGATTTTGATGTAATGTACGTATTCAGAAGCATTATTTTTTAAGGAAACTTATTTATAAATACCTTGAAAATAGTCAGATTTTAAATGGTACGAACAATTTAGATACTTTTTGAAGTCGTATGTATTCCTATGCCGGAGTTCAATCTTACTTGGATACAATTTTTCAGAAATACTTTGATTATAGATACGTAATTTGGCCAATTGTAAATTCTCTTCAAGCTGTAGTGACTAAAATGACCTTAAAACATAGGTTATCACAGATTACAAAGCTCACTGAGACAAGACATCACGTTTATGAGGCATCACCTTTATCATATTATATGAAAATCATAGTAAATGATCTTGGATATTCATGGATACTGTTTTGGGCATTATAAGATAAAATGGTAATAAATACAATAATTTAACATACAATATTGCATCCTATCAAACTTACATATAAATCATTTAATACAATAAAATACCATAATAAATAATGATAAAATATAATACTATTACATATGATATCGCATTGTATCATGTTATACATTATTGTATTTGATCACACAATTATATCATAATATATGATATATGATCCAATAAAGCATTATATGATACAATATCATATCACATACACATCACAATATTGTAACATATGATATCATAATGTATGATATAGTATAATATTGTATTGTTTGACACTATATAATATTTGATACATAATACGATACTGTATCATATGCTACAATTTAATTTGATACAACATTGCATCGTATTATTTCATACAATATCTTGAGATACAGTAAAATATTATATAATACAATATTATATTATAAAATACAAGGGTGATATAATAATATGTTATATAAACCAATATCTTATAATACAATATAATACGATATAATACTATATATTATACAAAATCGTATCATATGATAAAATATTATATATTGCAATTTCATATGTAACAGTACCACGTAATAAATAATATAAAATACAATTTTATGTTATAAATATTATATAATACAATGTTATGTTATATTGTATCATAATAAACAATACTATACATAACAATATAATGATACAATATCATACTGTATCATATAACTTTTTTACAATATAACATATGATAAAAGATTGTATCATATAAAACAATAGTGTATCATATCATACAATACCATATCATAGAAATCATGTTATATCATTTATCAACAACCACATCTATCTATCCAGCAGGTTTGAGTGAGGTAGGAGATTTCTTTAGCATCCTCGATAATGGAGATCAGGCTCTGCATCTAAGCTACCTCTGCGATTCAATTCATTTATATTATAGTAAAATCATCTATGCAAGCTTTTATCCACGAAACATACCCCCATTGTAGCCCCACCCTACCCTCGGGAGTCATGATTTTCACAACTCTGAATCTACACTCCTTAAGATGCTTTCTAAGAAGTTTCGGCCTTCCTGGCAAACAAGTTTTCGAGAAGAAGATTTTTAAAGATTTACTCTATATATCCTTTTGTTGAAAATCGTCCCTCCATTGTAGGCCCACTCTAACCCCCCCCCCCCCCCCCCCCGGGTCATGATTTTCACAACTTTTAATCTACACTACCTGAAGATACATCCAAATTAGTTTCAGCTTTCTTGGCCAAATGGTTCTTGAGATGAAGATTTTTAAAGATTTAATCTGTATATCCCTATGTTAAAAACCGATCTTCCACATTGTGGCCCCATTCTACCCCCAAGGGTAATGATTTTCACAACTTTTAATCTTCGCTACCTGAGGATGCTTCCACATAAGTTTCAGCTTTTCAGGGCAAATGGTTCTTGAGAAGAAGATTTTTAATGATTTAATCTATATATTCCTATGTTAAAAACCAACCTTCCCTATTGTGGCCCTATACTACCCCCCAAGGGTCATGATTTTCACAACTTTAAATCCTCACTACCTGAGGATGCTTCAACATAAGTTTCAGCTTTTCTAGCCAAATGATTTTTGAGCAGATTTTTAAAGATTTACTGTGTATATTCCTATGTACATGTAAATAGTCAACCCCCCTCCCCATTGGGACCCCACCCTACCCCCAGGGGTCATGATTTTTACAACTTTAAATCTACAACATCTGAGAATGCTTCCACATAAGTTTTAGCTTTCCTTGCCTGTTTTTAAGAAGACTTTTTTAAAAGATTTACTCTATATATATCTATGTTAAAATCCGACCTTCCCCATTGTTGCCCCATACTACCCCCCATGGGTCAAGATTTTCACAACTTTGAATCCTCACTACCTGAGAATGCTTCAACATAAATTTCAGCTTTTCTAGCCAAATGATTTTTTTGAAGAAGATTTTTTAAAGATTTACTCTATATATTCCTATATAAAAAGTCGACCCCCCCCCCATTGTGGCCCCACCCTACCCCCGGGGTCATGATTTTCACAACTTTGAATCTACACCATCCGAGAATGCTTCCACATAAGTTTTAGCTTTCCTTGCCTAACTGTTTTTAAGAAGACTTTTTTTAAAGATTTACTCTATATATTCCTATGTAATACGACCCCCATTGTGGCCCAACCCTACCCCCCGGGGTCATGATTTTCACAACTTTGAATCTACACTACCCTAGAATGCTTCCACACAAGTTTCAGCTTTCCTGTGCAAATGGTTCCTTAGAAGAAGATTTTTGAAAATCTTTTGAAAATTTTCATTAATTCCAAATTATCTTCCCTTGTAAGAGGGCTTGGTCCATAATTTTCAGTGTAGGGGTAGGCTTAGTATACTTTGTGCAAAGTTTGGTTGAAATAGGCTCATTGGTTCTTGAGAAGATGTTGAAAATGTGAAAAGTTTACAAAGGGACAGACAGACAGATCGATGGACAGACAGACGGATAACAGACAAAATGTGATCAGAATAGCTCACTTGAGCTCTCAGCTCAGGTGAGCCAAAA
The DNA here is from genome assembly GCF_963853765.1 of Magallana gigas. Classification (NCBI taxonomy): domain Eukaryota; kingdom Metazoa; phylum Mollusca; class Bivalvia; order Ostreida; family Ostreidae; genus Magallana; species Magallana gigas. The sequence continues at coordinate 16,017,197 of NC_088862.1, forward strand.
CTACACCTCAGCCAGCACCTGAAACCCATGGTTCAGATTCAGCATTCAAGCCTGTTAGGTGCAT